>NW_026776488.1:0-84002 GCF_030936135.1 Gavia stellata
TTGCTCAATCTGGCAGAGCTCAACACCGACATTGCGAACGTCCAAGGATTGCTCCTACACTAAAGGTGCCAGCCCTGAAAGCTCTTTCTGGTCCTCATCTCCACTGGTAACCTCTCAAACGAACCACAAACACTTGGGCTCTGAACTTGTTTAGCCTACTAAAACTTCCACGTACACAGCCTCTCCTGCTCAATCTGGCCAGAGCTCAACACCGACATTGCGAACGTCCAGCGATTGCTCCTACACTAAAGGTGCCAGCCCTGAAAGCTCTTGCTGGTCCTCATCTCCCACTGGTAACCTCTCAAAACGAACCACAAACACTTGGGCTCTGAACTTGTTTAGCCTACTAAAACTTCCAACGTACACAGCCTCTCCTGCTCAATCTGGCCAGAGCTCCACACCGAAATTGTGAACGTCCAGGGATTGCTCCTACACTAAAGGTGCCAGCCTGAAAGCTCTTGCTGGTCCTCATCTCCCACTGGTAACCTCTCAAACGAACCACAAACACTTGGGCTCTGAACTTGTTTAGCCCACTAAAACTTCCAACGTACACAGCCTCTCCTGCTCAATCTGGCCAGAGCTCAACTCCGAAATTGCGAACGTCCAGGGATTGCTCCTACACTAAAGGTGCCAGCCCTGAAAGCTCTTGCTGGTCCTCATCTCCACTGGTAACCTCTCAAACGAACCACAAACACTTGGGCTCTGAACTTGTTTAGCCTACTAAAACTTCCAACGTACACAGCCTCTCCTGCTCAATCTGCCAGAGCTCAACACCGAAATTGCGAACATCCAAGGATTGCTCCTACACTAAAGGTGCCAGCCCTGAAAGCTCTTGCTGGTCCTCATCTCCCACTGGTAACCTCTCAAACGAACCACAAACACTTGGGCTCTGAACTTGTTTAGCCTACTAAAACTTCCAACGTACACAGCCTCTCCTGCTCAATCTGGCCAGAGCTCAACACCGAAATTGCGAACGTCCAAGGATTGCTCCTACACTAAAGGTGCCAGCCCTGAAAGCTCTTGCTGGTCCTCATCTCCCACTGGTAACCTCTCAAACGAACCACAAACACTTGGCTCTGAACTTGTTTAGCCTACTAAAACTTCCAACGTACACAGCCTCTCCTGCTCAATCTGGCCAGAGCTCAACACCGACATTGCGAACGTCCAAGGATTGCTCCTACACTAAAGGTGCCAGCCCTGAAAGCTCTTGCTGGTCCTCATCTCCCACTGGTAACCTCTCAAACGAACCACAAACACTTGGGCTCTGAACTTGTTTAGCCTACTAAAACTTCCAACGTACACAGCCTCTCCTGCTCAATCTGGCAGAGCTCAACACCGACATTGCGAACGTCCAGCGATTGCTCCTACACTAAAGGTGCCAGCCCTGAAAGCTCTTGCTGGTCCTCATCTCCCACTGGTAACCTCTCAAACGAACCACAAACACTTGGGCTCTGAACTTGTTTAGCCTACTAAAACTTCCAACGTACACAGCCTCTCCTGCTCAATCTGGCCAGAGCTCACACCGAAATTGCGAACGTCCAGGGATTGCTCCTACACTAAAGGTGCCAGCCCTGAAAGCTCTTGCTGGTCCTCATCTCCCACTGGTAACCTCTCAAACGAACCACAAACACTTGGCCTCTGAACTTGTTTAGCCTACTAAAACTTCCAACGTACACAGCCTCTCCTGCTCAATCTGGCCAGAGCTCAACTCCGAAATTGCGAACGTCCAGGGATTGCTCCTACACTAAAGGTGCCAGCCCTGAAAGCTCTTGCTGGTCCTCATCTCCCACTGGTAACCTCTCAAACGAACCACAACACTTGGCTCTGAACTTGTTTAGCCTACTAAAACTTCCAACGTACAAAGCCTCTCCTGCTCAATCTGGCCAGAGCTCAACACCGACATTGCGAACGTCAAGGATTGCTCCTACACTAAAGGTGCCAGCCTGAAAGCTCTTGCTGGTCCTCATCTCCACTGGTAACCTCTCAAACGAACCACAAACACTTGGGCTCTGAACTTGTTTAGCCTACTAAAACTTCCAACGTACACAGCCTCTCCTGCTCAATCTGGCCAGAGCTCAACACCGACATTGCGAACGTCCAAGGATTGCTCCTACACTAAAGGTGCCAGCCCTGAAAGCTCTTGCTGGTCCTCATCTCCCACTGGTAACCTCTCAAACGAACCACAAACACTTGGCCTCTGAACTTGTTTAGCCTACTAAAACTTCCAACGTACACAGCCTCTCCTGCTCAATCTGGCCAGAGCTCAACACCGACATTGCGAACGTCCAGCGATTGCTCCTACACTAAAGGTGCCAGCCCTGAAAGCTCTTGCTGGTCCTCATCTCCCACTGGTAACCTCTCAAACGAACCACAAACACTTGGCTCTGAACTTGTTTAGCCTACTAAAACTTCCAACGTGCACAGCCTCTCCTGCTCAATCTGGCCAGAGCTCACACCGAAATTGTGAACGTCCAGGGATTGCTCCTACACTAAAGGTGCCAGCCCTGAAAGCTCTTGCTGGTCCTCATCTCCCACTGGTAACCTCTCAAACGAACCACAAACACTTGGCCTCTGAACTTGTTTAGGCTACTAAAACTTCCAACGTACACAGCCTCTCCTGCTCAATCTGGCCAGAGCTCAACACCGAAATTGCTAACGTCCAAGGATTGCTCCTACACTAAAGGTGCCAGCCCTGAAAGCTCTTGCTGGGTCCTCATCTCCCACTGGTAACCTCTCAAACGAACCACAAACACTTGGCCTCTGAACTTGTTTAGCCTACTAAAACTTCCAACGTACACAGCCTCTCCTGCTCAATCTGGCCAGAGCTCCACACCGACATTGCGAACGTCCAAGGATTGCTCCTACACTAAAGGTGCCAGCCCTGAAAGCTCTTGCTGGTCCTCATCTCCCACTGGTAACCTCTCAAACGAACCACAAACACTTGGCTCTGAACTTGTTTAGCCTACTAAAACTTCCAACGTACACAGCCTCTCCTGCTCAATCTGGCCAGAGCTCAACACCGACATTGCGAACGTCCAGCGATTGCTCCTACACTAAAGGTGCCAGCCCTGAAAGCTCTTGCTGGTCCTCATCTCCCAGTGGTAACCTCTCAAACGAACCACAAACACTTGGCCTCTGAACTTGTTTAGCCTACTAAAACTTCCAACGTACACAGCCTCTCTGCTCAATCTGGCCAGAGCTCAACACCGACATTGCGAACGTCCAAGGATTGCTCCTACACTAAAGGTGCCAGCCCTGAAAGCTCTTGCTGGTCCTCATCTCCCACTGGTAACCTCTCAAACGAACCACAAACACTTGGCCTCTGAACTTGTTTAGCCTACTAAAACTTCCAACGTACACAGCCTCTCCTGCTCAATCTGGCCAGAGCTCAACACCGACATTGCGAACGTCCAGGGATTGCTCCTACACTAAAGGTGCCAGCCCTGAAAGCTCTTGCTGGTCCTCATCTCCCACTGGTAACCTCTCAAACGAACCACAAACACTTGGCTCTGAACTTGTTTAGCCTACTAAAACTTCCAACGTACACAGCCTCTCCTGCTCAATCTGGCCAGAGCTCAACACCGAAATTGCGAACGTCCAGGGATTGCTCCTACACTAAAGGTGCCAGCCCTGAAAGCTCTTGCTGGTCCTCATCTCCCACTGGTAACCTCTCAAACGAACCACAAACACTTGGCCTCTGAACTTGTTTAGCCTACTAAAACTTCCAACGTACACAGCCTCTCCTGCTCAATCTGGCCAGAGCTCAACTCCGAAATTGCGAACGTCAGGGATTGCTCCTACACTAAAGGTGCCAGCCCTGAAAGCTCTTGCTGGTCCTCATCTCCCACTGGTAACCTCTCAAACGAACCACAAACACTTGGGCTCTGAACTTGTTTAGCCTACTAAAACTTCCAACGTACACAGCCTCTCCTGCTCAATCTGGCCAGAGCTCAACACCGACATTGCGAACGTCCAAGGATTGCTCCTACACTAAAGGTGCCAGCCCTGAAAGCTCTTGCTGGTCCTCATCTCCCACTGGTAACCTCTCAAACGAACCACAAACACTTGGGCTCTGAACTTGTTTAGCCTACTAAAACTTCCAACGTACACAGCCTCTCCTGCTCAATCTGGCCAGAGCTCAACACCGACATTGCGAACGTCCAAGGATTGCTCCTACACTAAAGGTGCCAGCCCTGAAAGCTCTTGCTGGTCCTCATCTCCCACTGGTAACCTCTCAAACGAACCACAAACACTTGGCCTCTGAACTTGTTTAGCCTACTAAAACTTCCAACGTACACAGCCTCTCCTGCTCAATCTGGCCAGAGCTCAACACCGACATTGCGAACGTCCAGCGATTGCTCCTACACTAAAGGTGCCAGCCCTGAAAGCTCTTGCTGGTCCTCATCTCCCACTGGTAACCTCTCAAACGAACCACAAACACTTGGGCTCTGAACTTGTTTAGCCTACTAAAACTTCCACACGTGCACAGCTCTCCTGCTCAATCTGGCCAGAGCTCCACACCGAAATTGTGAACGTCCAGGGACTGCTCCTACACTAAAGGTGCCAGCCCTGAAAGCTCTTGCTGGTCCTCATCTCCCACTGGTAACCTCTCAACGAACCACAAACACTTGGGCTCTGAACTTGTTTAGCCTACTAAAACTTCCAACGTACACAGCCTCTCCTGCTCAATCTGGCCAGAGCTCAACACCGACATTGCGAACGTCCAGCGATTGCTCCTACACTAAAGGTGCCAGCCCTGAAAGCTCTTGCTGGTCCTCATCTCCCACTGGTAACCTCTCAAACGAACCACAAACACTTGGGCTCTGAACTTGTTTAGCCTACTAAAACTTCCAACGTACACAGCCTCTCCTGCTCAATCTGGCCAGAGCTCAACACCGACATGCGAACGTCCAAGGATTGCTCCTACACTAAAGGTGCCAGCCCTGAAAGCTCTTGCTGGTCCTCATCTCCCACTGGTAACCTCTCAAACGAACCACAAACACTTGGCCTCTGAACTTGTTTAGCCTACTAAAACTTCCAACGTACACAGCCTCTCCTGCTCAATCTGGCCAGAGCTCAACTCCGAAATTGCGAACGTCCAGGGATTGCTCCTACACTAAAGGTGCCAGCCCTGAAAGCTCTTGCTGGTCCTCATCTCCCACTGGTAACCTCTCAAACGAACCACAAACACTTGGCCTCTGAACTTGTTTAGCCTACTAAAACTTCCAACGTACACAGCCTCTCCTGCTCAATCTGGCCAGAGCTCAACACCGAAATTGCGAACGTCCAGGGATTGCTCCTACACTAAAGGTGCCAGCCCTGAAAGCTCTTGCTGGTCCTCATCTCCCACTGGTAACCTCTCAAACGAACCACAAACACTTGGCCTCTGAACTTGTTTAGCCTACTAAAACTTCCAACGTACACAGCCTCTCCTGCTCAATCTGGCCAGAGCTCAACTCCGAAATTGCGAACGTCCAGGGATTGCTCCTACACTAAAGGTGCCAGCCCTGAAAAGCTCTTGCTGGTCCTCATCTCCCACTGGTAACCTCTCAAACGAACCACAAACACTTGGCCTCTGAACTTGTTTAGCCTACTAAAACTTCCAACGTACACAGCCTCTCCTGCTCAATCTGGCCAGAGCTCAACACCGACATTGCGAACGTCCAAGGATTGCTCCTACACTAAAGGTGCCAGCCCTGAAAGCTCTTGCTGGTCCTCATCTCCCACTGGTAACCTCTCAAACGAACCACAAACACTTGGGCTCTGAACTTGTTTAGCCTACTAAAACTTCCAACGTACACAGCCTCTCCTGCTCAATCTGGCCAGAGCTCAACACCGACATTGCGAACGTCCAAGGATTGCTCCTACACTAAAGGTGCCAGCCCTGAAAGCTCTTGCTGGTCCTCATCTCCCACTGGTAACCTCTCAAACGAACCACAAACACTTGGCCTCTGAACTTGTTTAGCCTACTAAAACTTCCAACGTACACAGCCTCTCCTGCTCAATCTGGCCAGAGCTCAACACCGACATTGCGAACGTCCAGCGATTGCTCCTACACTAAAGGTGCCAGCCCTGAAAGCTCTTGCTGGTCCTCATCTCCCACTGGTAACCTCTCAAACGAACCACAAACACTTGGGCTCTGAACTTGTTTAGCCTAATAAAACTTCCAACGTGCACAGCCTCTCCTGCTCAATCTGGCCAGAGCTCCACACCGAAATTGTGAACGTCCAGGGACTGCTCCTACACTAAAGGTGCCAGCCCTGAAAGCTCTTGCTGGTCCTCATCTCCCACTGGTAACCTCTCAAACGAACCACAAACACTTGGGCTCTGAACTTGTTTAGCCTACTAAAACTTCCAACGTACACAGCCTCTCCTGCTCAATCTGGCCAGAGCTCAACACCGACATTGCTAACGTCCAGCGATTGCTCCTACACTAAAGGTGCCAGCCCTGAAAGCTCTTGCTAGTCCTCATCTCCCACTGGTAACCTCTCAAACGAACCACAAACACTTGGGCTCTGAACTTGTTTAGCCTACTAAAACTTCCAACGTACACAGCCTCTCCTGCTCAATCTGGCCAGAGCTCAACACCGAAATTGCGAACGTCCAAGGATTGCTCCTACACTAAAGGTGCCAGCCCTGAAAGCTCTTGCTGGTCCTCATCTCCCACTGGTAACCTCTCAAACGAACCACAAACACTTGGGCTCTGAACTTGTTTAGCCTACTAAAACTTCCAACGTACACAGCCTCTCCTGCTCAATCTGGCCAGAGCTCCACACCGACATTGCGAACGTCCAAGGATTGCTCCTACACTAAAGGTGCCAGCCCTGAAAGCTCTTGCTGGTCCTCATCTCCCACTGGTAACCTCTCAAACGAACCACAAACACTTGGGCTCTGAACTTGTTTAGCCTACTAAAACTTCCAACGTACACAGCCTCTCCTGCTCAATCTGGCCAGAGCTCAACACCGACATTGCGAACGTCCAGCGATTGCTCCTACACTAAAGGTGCCAGCCCTGAAAGCTCTTGCTGGTCCTCATCTCCCACTGGTAACCTCTCAAACGAACCACAAACACTTGGGCTCTGAACTTGTTTAGCCTACTAAAACTTCCAACGTACACAGCCTCTCCTGCTCAATCTGGCCAGAGCTCCACACCGAAATTGCGAACGTCCAGGGATTGCTCCTACACTAAAGGTGCCAGCCCTGAAAGCTCTTGCTGGTCCTCATCTCCCACTGGTAACCTCTCAAACGAACCACAAACACTTGGCCTCTGAACTTGTTTAGCCTACTAAAACTTCCAACGTACACAGCCTCTCCTGCTCAATCTGGCCAGAGCTCAACTCCGAAATTGCGAACGTCCAGGGATTGCTCCTACACTAAAGGTGCCAGCCCTGAAAGCTCTTGCTGGTCCTCATCTCCCACTGGTAACCTCTCAAACGAACCACAAACACTTGGCCTCTGAACTTGTTTAGCCTACTAAAACTTCCAACGTACACAGCCTCTCCTGCTCAATCTGGCCAGAGCTCAACACCGACATTGCGAACGTCCAAGGATTGCTCCTACACTAAAGGTGCCAGCCCTGAAAGCTCTTGCTGGTCCTCATCTCCCACTGGTAACCTCTCAAACGAACCACAAACACTTGGCCTCTGAACTTGTTTAGCCTACTAAAACTTCCAACGTACACAGCCTCTCCTGCTCAATCTGGCCAAAATTCAACACCGAAATTGTGAACGTCCAGGGATTACTCCTACACTAAAGGTGCCAGCCCTGAAAGCTCTTGCTGGTCCTCATCTCCCACTGGTAACCTCTCAAACGAACCACAAACACTTGGCCTCTGAACTTGTTTAGCCTACTAAAACTTCCAACGTACACAGCCTCTCCTGCTCAATCTGGCCAGAGCTCAACACCGACATTGCGAACGTCCAGCGATTGCTCCTACACTAAAGGTGCCAGCCCTGAAAGCTCTTGCTGGTCCTCATCTCCCACTGGTAACCTCTCAAACGAACCACAAACACTTGGGCTCTGAACTTGTTTAGCCTACTAAGACTTCCAACGTACACAGCCTCTCCTGCTCAATCTGGCCAAAATTCACCAACGAAATTGCGAACGTCCAGCGATTGCTCCTACACTAAAGGTGCCAGCCCTGAAAGCTCTTGCTGGTCCTCATCTCCCACTGGTAACCTCTCAAACGAACCACAAACACTTGGCCTCTGAACTTGTTTAGCCTACTAAAACTTCCAACGTACACAGACTCTCCTGCTCAATCTGGCCAGAGCTCAACTCCGAAATTGCGAACGTCCAGGGATTGCTCCTACACTAAAGGTGCCAGCCCTGAAAGCTCTTGCTGGTCCTCATCTCCCACTGGTAACCTCTCAAACGAACCACAAACACTTGGGCTCTGAACTTGTTTAGCCTACTAAAACTTCCAATGTACACAGCCTCTCCTGGTCAATCTGGCCAAAATTCAACACCGACATTGCGAACGCCCAAGGATTGCTCCTACACTAAAGGTGCCAGCCCTGAAAGCTCTTGCTGGTCCTCATCTCCCACTGGTAACCTCTCAAACGAACCACAAACACTTGGGCTCTGAACTTGTTTAGCCTACTAAAACTTCCAACGTACACAGCCTCTCCTGCTCAATCTGGCCAGAGCTCAACACCGAAATTGCGAACGTCCAAGGATTGCTCCTACACTAAAGGTGCCAGACCTGAAAGCTCTTGCTGGTCCTCATCTCCCACTGGTAACCTCTCAAACGAACCACAAACACTTGGCCTCTGAACTTGTTTAGCCTAATAAAACTTCCAACGTGCACAGCCTCTCCTGCTCAATCTGGCCAGAGCTCCACACCGAAATTGTGAACGTCCAGGGATTGCTCCTACACTAAAGGTGCCAGCCCTGAAAGCTCTTGCTGGTCCTCATCTCCCACTGGTAACCTCTCAAACGAACCACAAACACTTGGGCTCTGAACTTGTTTAGCCTACTAAAACTTCCAACGTACACAGCCTCTCCTGCTCAATCTGGCCAGAGCTCAACACCGACATTGCTAACGTCCAGCGATTGCTCCTACACTAAAGGTGCCAGCCCTGAAAGCTCTTGCTGGTCCTCATCTCCCACTGGTAACCTCTCAAACGAACCACAAACACTTGGGCTCTGAACTTGTTTAGCCTACTAAAACTTCCAACGTACACAGCCTCTCCTGCTCAATCTGGCCAGAGCTCAACACCGAAATTGCGAACGTCCAAGGATTGCTCCTACACTAAAGGTGCCAGCCCTGAAAGCTCTTGCTGGTCCTCATCTCCCACTGGTAACCTCTCAAACGAACCACAAACACTTGGGCTCTGAACTTGTTTAGCCTACTAAAACTTCCAACGTACACAGCCTCTCCTGCTCAATCTGGCCAGAGCTCAACACCGACATTGCGAACGTCCAAGGATTGCTCCTACACTAAAGGTGCCAGCCCTGAAAGCTCTTGCTGGTCCTCATCTCCCACTGGTAACCTCTCAAACGAACCACAAACACTTGGGCTCTGAACTTGTTTAGCCTACTAAAACTTCCAACGTACACAGCCTCTCCTGCTCAATCTGGCCAGAGCTCAACACCGACATTGCGAACGTCCAGCGATTGCTCCTACACTAAAGGTGCCAGCCCTGAAAGCTCTTGCTGGTCCTCATCTCCCACTGGTAACCTCTCAAACGAACCACAAACACTTGGGCTCTGAACTTGTTTAGCCTACTAAAACTTCCAATGTACACAGCCTCTCCTGCTCAATCTGGCCAGAGCTCCACACCGAAATTGCGAACGTCCAGGGATTGCTCCTACACTAAAGGTGCCAGCCCTGAAAGCTCTTGCTGGTCCTCATCTCCCACTGGTAACCTCTCAAACGAACCACAAACACTTGGCCTCTGAACTTGTTTAGCCTACTAAAACTTCCAACGTACACAGCCTCTCCTGCTCAATCTGGCCAGAGCTCAACTCCGAAATTGCGAACGTCCAGGGATTGCTCCTACACTAAAGGTGCCAGCCCTGAAAGCTCTTGCTGGTCCTCATCTCCCACTGGTAACCTCTCAAACGAACCACAAACACTTGGCCTCTGAACTTGTTTAGCCTACTAAAACTTCCAACGTACACAGCCTCTCCTGCTCAATCTGGCCAGAGCTCAACACCGACATTGCGAACGTCCAGCGATTGCTCCTACACTAAAGGTGCCAGCCCTGAAAGCTCTTGCTGGTCCTCATCTCCCACTGGTAACCTCTCAAACGAACCACAAACACTTGGCCTCTGAACTTGTTTAGCCTACTAAAACTTCCAACGTACACAGCCTCTCCTGCTCAATCTGGCCAAAATTCACCAACGAAATTGCGAACGTCCAGGGATTGCTCCTACACTAAAGGTGCCAGCCCTGAAAGCTCTTGCTGGTCCTCGTCTCCCACTGGTAACCTCTCAAACGAACCACAAACACTTGGGCTCTGAACTTGTTTAGCCTACTAAAACTTCCAACGTACACAGCCTCTCCTGCTCAATCTGGTCAAAATTCAACACCGAAATTGTGAACGTCCAGGGATTGCTCCTACACTAAAGGTGCCAGCCCTGAAAGCTCTTGCTGGTCCTCATCTCCCACTGGTAACCTCTCAAACGAACCACAAACACTTGGGCTCTGAACTTGTTTAGCCTACTAAAACTTCCAACGTACACAGACTCTCCTGCTCAATCTGGCCAGAGCTCAACTCCGAAATTGCGAACGTCCAGGGATTGCTCCTACACTAAAGGTGCCAGCCCTGAAAGCTCTTGCTGGTCCTCATCTCCCACTGGTAACCTCTCAAACGAACCACAAACACTTGGCCTCTGAACTTGTTTAGCCTACTAAAACTTCCAACGTACACAGCCTCTCCTGCTCAATCTGGCCAGAGCTCAACACCGACATTGCGAACGTCCAGCGATTGCTCCTACACTAAAGGTGCCAGCCCTGAAAGCTCTTGCTGGTCCTCATCTCCCACTGGTAACCTCTCAAACGAACCACAAACACTTGGCCTCTGAACTTGTTTAGCCTACTAAAACTTCCAACGTACACAGCCTCTCCTGCTCAATCTGGCCAAAATTCACCAACGAAATTGCGAACGTCCAGGGATTGCTCCTACACTAAAGGTGCCAGCCCTGAAAGCTCTTGCTGGTCCTCGTCTCCCACTGGTAACCTCTCAAACGAACCACAAACACTTGGGCTCTGAACTTGTTTAGCCTACTAAAACTTCCAACGTACACAGCCTCTCCTGCTCAATCTGGCCAAAATTCAACACCGAAATTGTGAACGTCCAGGGATTGCTCCTACACTAAAGGTGCCAGCCCTGAAAGCTCTTGCTGGTCCTCATCTCCCACTGGTAACCTCTCAAACGAACCACAAACACTTGGGCTCTGAACTTGTTTAGCCTACTAAAACTTCCAACGTACACAGACTCTCCTGCTCAATCTGGCCAGAGCTCAACTCCGAAATTGCGAACGTCCAGGGATTGCTCCTACACTAAAGGTGCCAGCCCTGAAAGCTCTTGCTGGTCCTCATCTCCCACTGGTAACCTCTCAAACGAACCACAAACACTTGGGCTCTGAACTTGTTTAGCCTACTAAAACTTCCAATGTACACAGCCTCTCCTGCTCAATCTGGCCAAAATTCAACACCGACATTGCGAACGCCCAAGGATTGCTCCTACACTAAAGGTGCCAGCCCTGAAAGCTCTTGCTGGTCCTCATCTCCCACTGGTAACCTCTCAAACGAACCACAAACACTTGGGCTCTGAACTTGTTTAGCCTACTAAAACTTCCAACGTACACAGCCTCTCCTGCTCAATCTGGCCAGAGCTCAACACCGACATTGCGAACGTCCAAGGATTGCTCCTACACTAAAGGTGCCAGACCTGAAAGCTCTTGCTGGTCCTCATCTCCCACTGGTAACCTCTCAAACGAACCACAAACACTTGGGCTCTGAACTTGTTTAGCCTACTAAAACTTCCAACGTACACAGCCTCTCCTGCTCAATCTGGCCAGAGCTCAACACCGACATTGCGAACGTCCAGGGATTGCTCCTACACTAAAGGTGCCAGCCCTGAAAGCTCTTGCTGGTCCTCATCTCCCACTGGTAACCTCTCAAACGAACCACAAACACTTGGGCTCTGAACTTGTTTAGCCTACTAAAACTTCCAACGTACACAGCCTCTCCTGCTCAATCTGGCCAGAGCTCAACACTGACATTGCGAACGTCCAAGGATTGCTCCTACACTAAAGGTGCCAGCCCTGAAAGCTCTTGCTGGTCCTCATCTCCCACTGGTAACCTCTCAAACGAACCACAAACACTTGGGCTCTGAACTTGTTTAGCCTACTAAAACTTCCAACGTACACAGCCTCTCCTGCTCAATCTGGCCAGAGCTCAACACCGACATTGCGAACGTCCAAGGATTGCTCCTACACTAAAGGTGCCAGCCCTGAAAGCTCTTGCTGGTCCTCATCTCCCACTGATAACCTCTCAAACGAACCACAAACACTTGGGCTCTGAACTTGTTTAGCCTACTAAAACTTCCAACGTACACAGCCTCTCCTGCTCAATCTGGCCAGAGCTCAACACCGACATTGCGAACGTCCAGGGATTGCTCCTACACTAAAGGTGCCAGCCCTGAAAGCTCTTGCTGGTCCTCATCTCCCACTGGTAACCTCTCAAACGAACCACAAACACTTGGGCTCTGAACTTGTTTAGCCTACTAAAACTTCCAACGTACACAGCCTCTCCTGCTCAATCTGGCCAGAGCTCAACACCGACATTGCGAACGTCCAAGGATTGCTCCTACACTAAAGGTGCCAGCCCTGAAAGCTCTTGCTGGTCCTCATCTCCCACTGGTAACCTCTCAAACGAACCACAAACACTTGGGCTCTGAACTTGTTTAGCCTACTAAAACTTCCAACGTACACAGCCTCTCCTGCTCAATCTGGCCAAAATTCACCAACGAAATTGCGAACGTCCAGCGATTGCTCCTACACTAAAGGTGCCAGCCCTGAAAGCTCTTGCTGGTCCTCATCTCCCACTGGTAACCTCTCAAACGAACCACAAACACTTGGCCTCTGAACTTGTTTAGCCTGCTAAAACTTCCAACGTACACAGCCTCTCCTGCTCAATCTGGCCAAAATTCAACACTGACATTGCGAACGCCCAAGGATTGCTCCTACACTAAAGGTGCCAGCCCTGAAAGCTCTTGCTGGTCCTCATCTCCCACTGGTAACCTCTCAAACGAACCACAAACACTTGGGCTCTGAACTTGTTTAGCCCACTAAAACTTCCAACGTACACAGCCTCTCCTGCTCAATCTGGCCAGAGCTCAACACCGACATTGCGAACGTCCAGCGATTGCTCCTACACTAAAGGTGCCAGCCCTGAAAGCTCTTGCTGGTCCTCATCTCCCACTGGTAACGTCTCAAACGAACCACAAACACTTGGGCTCTGAACTTGTTTAGCCTACTAAAACTTCCAACGTACACAGCCTCTCCTGCTCAATCTGGCCAGAGCTCCACACCGAAATTGCGAACGTCCAGGGATTGCTCCTACACTAAAGGTGCCAGCCCTGAAAGCTCTTGCTGGTCCTCATCTCCCACTGGTAACCTCTCAAACGAACCACAAACACTTGGGCTCTGAACTTGTTTAGCCTACTAAAACTTCCAACGTACACAGCCTCTCCTGCTCAATCTGGCCAGAGCTCAACACCGACATTGCGAACGTCCAGCGATTGCTCCTACACTAAAGGTGCCAGCCCTGAAAGCTCTTGCTGGTCCTCATCTCCCACTGGTAACCTCTCAAACGAACCACAAACACTTGGCCTCTGAACTTGTTTAGCCTACTAAAACTTCCAACGTACACAGCCTCTCCTGCTCAATCTGGCCAGAGCTCAACACCGACATTGCGAACGTCCAGCGATTGCTCCTACACTAAAGGTGCCAGCCCTGAAAGCTCTTGCTGGTCCTCATCTCCCACTGGTAACCTCTCAAACGAACCACAAACACTTGGGCTCTGAACTTGTTTAGCCTACTAAAACTTCCAACGTACACAGCCTCTCCTGCTCAATCTGGCCAGAGCTCAACACCGACATTGCGAAAGTCCAGCGATTGCTCCTACACTAAAGGTGCCAGCCCTGAAAGCTCTTGCTGGTCCTCATCTCCCACTGGTAACCTCTCAAACGAACCACAAACACTTGGCCTCTGAACTTGTTTAGCCTACTAAAACTTCCAACGTACACAGACTCTCCTGCTCAATCTGGCCAGAGCTCAACTCCGAAATTGCGAACGTCCAGGGATTGCTCCTACACTAAAGGTGCCAGCCCTGAAAGCTCTTGCTGGTCCTCATCTCCCACTGGTAACCTCTCAAACGAACCACAAACACTTGGCCTCTGAACTTGTTTAGCCTACTAAAACTTCCAACGTACACAGCCTCTCCTGGTCAATCTGGCCAGAGCTCAACACCGACATTGCGAACGCCCAAGGATTGCTCCTACACTAAAGGTGCCAGCCCTGAAAGCTCTTGCTGGTCCTCATCTCCCACTGGTAACCTCTCAAACGAACCACAAACACTTGGGCTCTGAACTTGTTTAGCCTACTAAAACTTCCAACGTACACAGCCTCTCCTGCTCAATCTGGCCAGAGCTCAACACCGACATTGCGAACGTCCAAGGATTGCTCCTACACTAAAGGTGCCAGCCCTGAAAGCTCTTGCTGGTCCTCATCTCCCACTGGTAACCTCTCAAACGAACCACAAACACTTGGCCTCTGAACTTGTTTAGCCTACTAAAACTTCCAACGTACACAGCCTCTCCTGCTCAATCTGGCCAGAGCTCAACACCGACATTGCGAACGTCCAAGGATTGCTCCTACACTAAAGGTGCCAGCCCTGAAAGCTCTTGCTGGTCCTCATCTCCCACTGGTAACCTCTCAAACGAACCACAAACACTTGGGCTCTGAACTTGTTTAGCCTACTAAAACTTCCAACGTACACAGCCTCTCCTGCTCAATCTGGCCAGAGCTCAACACCGACATTGCGAACGTCCAGCGATTGCTCCTACACTAAAGGTGCCAGCGCTGAAAGCTCTTGCTGGTCCTCATCTCCCACTGGTAACCTCTCAAACGAACCACAAACACTTGGCCTCTGAACTTGTGTAGCCTACTAAAACTTCCAACGTACACAGCCTCTCCTGCTCAATCTGGCCAGAGCTCCACACCGAAATTGTGAACGTCCAGGGATTGCTCCTACACTAAAGGTGCCAGCCCTGAAAGCTCTTGCTGGTCCTCATCTCCCACTGGTAACCTCTCAAACGAACCACAAACACTTGGCCTCTGAACTTGTTTAGCCTACTAAAACTTCCAACGTACACAGCCTCTCCTGCTCAATCTGGCCAGAGCTCAACACCGAAATTGCGAACGTCCAAGGATTGCTCCTACACTAAAGGTGCCAGCCCTGAAAGCTCTTGCTGGTCCTCATCTCCCACTGGTAACCTCTCAAACGAACCACAAACACTTGGGCTCTGAACTTGTTTAGCCTACTAAAACTTCCAACGTACACAGCCTCTCCTGCTCAATCTGGCCAGAGCTCAACACCGACATTGCGAACGTCCAAGGATTGCTCCTACACTAAAGGTGCCAGCCCTGAAAGCTCTTGCTGGTCCTCATCTCCCACTGGTAACCTCTCAAACGAACCACAAACACTTGGCCTCTGAACTTGTTTAGCCTACTAAAACTTCCAACGTACACAGCCTCTCCTGCTCAATCTGGCCAGAGCTCAACACCGACATTGCGAACGTCCAGCGATTGCTCCTACACTAAAGGTGCCAGCCCTGAAAGCTCTTGCTGGTCCTCATCTCCCACTGGTAACCTCTCAAACGAACCACAAACACTTGGCCTCTGAACTTGTTTAGCCTACTAAAACTTCCAACGTACACAGCCTCTCCTGCTCAATCTGGCCAGAGCTCAACACCGACATTGCGAACGTCCAGGGATTGCTCCTACACTAAAGGTGCCAGCCCTGAAAGCTCTTGCTGGTCCTCATCTCCCACTGGTAACCTCTCAAACGAACCACAAACACTTGGGCTCTGAACTTGTTTAGCCCACTAAAACTTCCAACGTACACAGCCTCTCCTGCTCAATCTGGCCAGAGCTCAACTCCGAAATTGCGAACGTCCAAGGATTGCTCCTACACTAAAGGTGCCAGCCCTGAAAGCTCTTGCTGGTCCTCATCTCCCACTGGTAACCTCTCAAACGAACCACAAACACTTGGCCTCTGAACTTGTTTAGCCTACTAAAACTTCCAACGTACACAGCCTCTCCTGCTCAATCTGGCCAGAGCTCCACACCGAAATTGTGAACGTCCAGGGATTGCTCCTACACTAAAGGTGCCAGCCCTGAAAGCTCTTGCTGGTCCTCATCTCCCACTGGTAACCTCTCAAACGAACCACAAACACTTGGCCTCTGAACTTGTTTAGCCTACTAAAACTTCCAACGTACACAGCCTCTCCTGCTCAATCTGGCCAGAGCTCAACTCCGAAATTGCGAACGTCCAGGGATTGCTCCTACACTAAAGGTGCCAGCCCTGAAAGCTCTTGCTGGTCCTCATCTCCCACTGGTAACCTCTCAAACGAACCACAAACACTTGGGCTCTGAACTTGTTTAGCCCACTAAAACTTCCAACGTACACAGCCTCTCCTGCTCAATCTGGCCAGAGCTCAACTCCGAAATTGCGAACGTCCAGGGATTGCTCCTACACTAAAGGTGCCAGACCTGAAAGCTCTTGCTGGTCCTCATCTCCCACTGGTAACCTCTCAAACGAACCACAAACACTTGGGCTCTGAACTTGTTTAGCCTACTAAAACTTCCAACGTACACAGCCTCTCCTGCTCAATCTGGCCAGAGCTCAACACCGAAATTGCGAACGTCCAAGGATTGCTCCTACACTAAAGGTGCCAGCCCTGAAAGCTCTTGCTGGTCCTCATCTCCCACTGGTAACCTCTCAAACGAACCACAAACACTTGGGCTCTGAACTTGTTTAGCCTACTAAAACTTCCAACGTACACAGCCTCTCCTGCTCAATCTGGCCAGAGCTCAACACCGAAATTGCGAACGTCCAAGGATTGCTCCTACACTAAAGGTGCCAGCCCTGAAAGCTCTTGCTGGTCCTCATCTCCCACTGGTAACCTCTCAAACGAACCACAAACACTTGGGCTCTGAACTTGTTTAGCCTACTAAAACTTCCAACGTACACAGCCTCTCCTGCTCAATCTGGCCAGAGCTCCACACCGAAATTGTGAACGTCCAGGGATTGCTCCTACACTAAAGGTGCCAGCCCTGAAAGCTCTTGCTGGTCCTCATCTCCCACTGGTAACCTCTCAAACGAACCACAAACACTTGGGCTCTGAACTTGTTTAGCCTACTAAAACTTCCAACGTGCACAGCCTCTCCTGCTCAATCTGGCCAGAGCTCAACACCGAAATTGCTAACGTCCAAGGATTGCTCCTACACTTAAGGTGCCAGCCCTGAAAGCTCTTGCTGGTCCTCATCTCCCACTGGTAACCTCTCAAACGAACCACAAACACTTGGGCTCTGAACTTGTTTAGCCTACTAAAACTTCCAACGTACACAGCCTCTCCTGCTCAATCTGGCCAGAGCTCCACACCGAAATTGCGAACGTCCAGGGATTGCTCCTACACTAAAGGTGCCAGCCCTGAAAGCTCTTGCTGGTCCTCATCTCCCACTGGTAACCTCTCAAACGAACCACAAACACTTGGGCTCTGAACTTGTTTAGCCCACTAAAACTTCCAACGTACACAGCCTCTCCTGCTCAATCTGGCCAGAGCTCAACACCGAAATTGCTAACGTCCAAGGATTGCTCCTACACTAAAGGTGCCAGCCCTGAAAGCTCTTGCTGGTCCTCATCTCCCACTGGTAACCTCTCAAACGAACCACAAACACTTGGGCTCTGAACTTGTTTAGCCTACTAAAACTTCCAACGTACACAGCCTCTCCTGCTCAATCTGGCCAGAGCTCAACACCGAAATTGCGAACGTCCAAGGATTGCTCCTACACTAAAGGTGCCAGCCCTGAAAGCTCTTGCTGGTCCTCATCTCCCACTGGTAACCTCTCAAACGAACCACAAACACTTGGGCTCTGAACTTGTTTAGCCTACTAAAACTTCCAACGTACACAGCCTCTCCTGCTCAATCTGGCCAGAGCTCAACACCGACATTGCGAACGTCCAAGGATTGCTCCTACACTAAAGGTGCCAGCCCTGAAAGCTCTTGCTGGTCCTCATCTCCCACTGGTAACCTCTCAAACGAACCACAAACACTTGGGCTCTGAACTTGTTTAGCCTACTAAAACTTCCAACGTACACAGCCTCTCCTGCTCAATCTGGCCAGAGCTCAACACCGACATTGCGAACGTCCAAGGATTGCTCCTACACTAAAGGTGCCAGCCCTGAAAGCTCTTGCTGGTCCTCATCTCCCACTGGTAACCTCTCAAACGAACCACAAACACTTGGGCTCTGAACTTGTTTAGCCTACTAAAACTTCCAACGTACACAGCCTCTCCTGCTCAATCTGGCCAGAGCTCAACACCGACATTGCGAACGTCCAGCGATTGCTCCTACACTAAAGGTGCCAGCCCTGAAAGCTCTTGCTGGTCCTCATCTCCCACTGGTAATCTCTCAAACGAACCACAAACACTTGGCCTCTGAACTTGTTTAGCCTACTAAAACTTCCAACGTGCACAGCCTCTCCTGCTCAATCTGGCCAGAGCTCAACACCGAAATTGCTAACGTCCAAGGATTGCTCCTACACTAAAGGTGCCAGCCCTGAAAGCTCTTGCTGGTCCTCATCTCCCACTGGTAACCTCTCAAACGAACCACAAACACTTGGGCTCTGAACTTGTTTAGCCTACTAAAACTTCCAATGTACACAGCCTCTCCTGCTCAATCTGGCCAGAGCTCAACACCGAAATTGCGAACGTCCAAGGATTGCTCCTACACTAAAGGTGCCAGCCCTGAAAACTCTTGCTGGTCCTCATCTCCCACTGGTAACCTCTCAAACGAACCACAAACACTTGGCCTCTGAACTTGTTTAGCCTACTAAAACTTCCAACGTACACAGCCTCTCCTGCTCAATCTGGCCAGAGCTCCACACCGAAATTGTGAACGTCCAGGGATTGCTCCTACACTAAAGGTGCCAGCCCTGAAAGCTCTTGCTGGTCCTCATCTCCCACTGGTAACCTCTCAAACGAACCACAAACACTTGGGCTCTGAACTTGTTTAGCCTACTAAAACTTCCAACGTACACAGCCTCTCCTGCTCAATCTGGCCAGAGCTCAACACCGACATTGCGAACGTCCAAGGATTGCTCCTACACTAAAGGTGCCAGCCCTGAAAGCTCTTGCTGGTCCTCATCTCCCACTGGTAACCTCTCAAACGAACCACAAACACTTGGGCTCTGAACTTGTTTAGCCTACTAAAACTTCCAACGTACACAGCCTCTCCTGCTCAATCTGGCCAGAGCTCCACACCGAAATTGCGAACGTCCAGGGATTGCTCCTACACTAAAGGTGCCAGCCCTGAAAGCTCTTGCTGGTCCTCATCTCCCACTGGTAACCTCTCAAACGAACCACAAACACTTGGGCTCTGAACTTGTTTAGCCCACTAAAACTTCCAACGTACACAGCCTCTCCTGCTCAATCTGGCCAGAGCTCAACACCGAAATTGCTAACGTCCAAGGATTGCTCCTACACTAAAGGTGCCAGCCCTGAAAGCTCTTGCTGGTCCTCATCTCCCACTGGTAACCTCTCAAACGAACCACAAACACTTGGCCTCTGAACTTGTTTAGCCTACTAAAACTTCCAACGTGCACAGCCTCTCCTGCTCAATCTGGCCAGAGCTCAACACCGAAATTGCTAACGTCCAAGGATTGCTCCTACACTAAAGGTGCCAGCCCTGAAAGCTCTTGCTGGTCCTCATCTCCCACTGGTAACCTCTCAAACGAACCACAAACACTTGGGCTCTGAACTTGTTTAGCCTACTAAAACTTCCAATGTACACAGCCTCTCCTGCTCAATCTGGCCAGAGCTCAACACCGAAATTGCGAACGTCCAAGGATTGCTCCTACACTAAAGGTGCCAGCCCTGAAAGCTCTTGCTGGTCCTCATCTCCCACTGGTAACCTCTCAAACGAACCACAAACACTTGGGCTCTGAACTTGTTTAGCCTACTAAAACTTCCAACGTACACAGCCTCTCCTGCTCAATCTGGCCAGAGCTCCACACCGAAATTGTGAACGTCCAGCGATTGCTCCTACACTAAAGGTGCCAGCCCTGAAAGCTCTTGCTGGTCCTCATCTCCCACTGGTAACCTCTCAAACGAACCACAAACACTTGGGCTCTGAACTTGTTTAGCCTACTAAAACTTCCAACGTACACAGCCTCTCCTGCTCAATCTGGCCAGAGCTCAACACCGACATTGCGAACGTCCAGCGATTGCTCCTACACTAAAGGTGCCAGCCCTGAAAGCTCTTGCTGGTCCTCATCTCCCACTGGTAACCTCTCAAACGAACCACAAACACTTGGGCTCTGAACTTGTTTAGCCTACTAAAACTTCCAACGTACACAGCCTCTCCTGCTCAATCTGGCCAGAGCTCAACACCGACATTGCGAACGTCCAGCGATTGCTCCTACACTAAAGGTGCCAGCCCTGAAAGCTCTTGCTGGTCCTCATCTCCCACTGGTAACCTCTCAAACGAACCACAAACACTTGGGCTCTGAACTTGTTTAGCCTACTAAAACTTCCAACGTGCACAGCCTCTCCTGCTCAATCTGGCCAGAGCTCAACACCGAAATTGCTAACGTCCAAGGATTGCTCCTACACTAAAGGTGCCAGCCCTGAAAGCTCTTGCTGGTCCTCATCTCCCACTGGTAACCTCTCAAACGAACCACAAACACTTGGGCTCTGAACTTTTTTAGCCTACTAAAACTTCCAACGTACACAGCCTCTCCTGCTCAATCTGGCCAGAGCTCAACACCGAAATTGCGAACGTCCAAGGATTGCTCCTACACTAAAGGTGCCAGCCCTGAAAGCTCTTGCTGGTCCTCATCTCCCACTGGTAACCTCTCAAACGAACCACAAACACTTGGGCTCTGAACTTGTTTAGCCTACTAAAACTTCCAACGTACACAGCCTCTCCTGCTCAATCTGGCCAGAGCTCCACACCGAAATTGTGAACGTCCAGGGATTGCTCCTACACTAAAGGTGCCAGCCCTGAAAGCTCTTGCTGGTCCTCATCTCCCACTGGTAACCTCTCAAACGAACCACAAACACTTGGGCTCTGAACTTGTTTAGCCCACTAAAACTTCCAACGTACACAGCCTCTCCTGCTCAATCTGGCCAGAGCTCAACACCGAAATTGCTAACGTCCAAGGATTGCTCCTACACTAAAGGTGCCAGCCCTGAAAGCTCTTGCTGGTCCTCATCTCCCACTGGTAACCTCTCAAACGAACCACAAACACTTGGGCTCTGAACTTGTTTAGCCTACTAAAACTTCCAACGTACACAGCCTCTCCTGCTCAATCTGGCCAGAGCTCAACACCGAAATTGCGAACGTCCAAGGATTGCTCCTACACTAAAGGTGCCAGCCCTGAAAGCTCTTGCTGGTCCTCATCTCCCACTGGTAACCTCTCAAACGAACCACAAACACTTGGGCTCTGAACTTGTTTAGCCTACTAAAACTTCCAACGTACACAGCCTCTCCTGCTCAATCTGGCCAGAGCTCAACACCGACATTGCGAACGTCCAAGGATTGCTCCTACACTAAAGGTGCCAGCCCTGAAAGCTCTTGCTGGTCCTCATCTCCCACTGGTAACCTCTCAAACGAACCACAAACACTTGGCCTCTGAACTAGTTTAGCCTACTAAAACTTCCAACGTACACAGCCTCTCCTGCTCAATCTGGCCAGAGCTCAACACCGACATTGCGAACGTCCAAGGATTGCTCCTACACTAAAGGTGCCAGCCCTGAAAGCTCTTGCTGGTCCTCATCTCCCACTGGTAACCTCTCAAACGAACCACAAACACTTGGCCTCTGAACTTGTTTAGCCTACTAAAACTTCCAACGTACACAGCCTCTCCTGCTCAATCTGGCCAGAGCTCAACACCGACATTGCGAACGTCCAGCGATTGCTCCTACACTAAAGGTGCCAGCCCTGAAAGCTCTTGCTGGTCCTCATCTCCCACTGGTAACCTCTCAAACGAACCACAAACACTTGGGCTCTGAACTTGTTTAGCCTACTAAAACTTCCAACGTGCACAGCCTCTCCTGCTCAATCTGGCCAGAGCTCAACACCGAAATTGCTAACGTCCAAGGATTGCTCCTACACTAAAGGTGCCAGCCCTGAAAGCTCTTGCTGGTCCTCATCTCCCACTGGTAACCTCTCAAACGAACCACAAACACTTGGGCTCTGAACTTGTTTAGCCTACTAAAACTTCCAACGTACACAGCCTCTCCTGCTCAATCTGGCCAGAGCTCAACACCGAAATTGCGAACGTCCAAGGATTGCTCCTACACTAAAGGTGCCAGCCCTGAAAGCTCTTGCTGGTCCTCATCTCCCACTGGTAACCTCTCAAACGAACCACAAACACTTGGGCTCTGAACTTGTTTAGCCTACTAAAACTTCCAACGTACACAGCCTCTCCTGCTCAATCTGGCCAGAGCTCCACACCGAAATTGTGAACGTCCAGGGATTGCTCCTACACTAAAGGTGCCAGCCCTGAAAGCTCTTGCTGGTCCTCATCTCCCACTGGTAACCTCTCAAACGAACCACAAACACTTGGGCTCTGAACTTGTTTAGCCCACTAAAACTTCCAACGTACACAGCCTCTCCTGCTCAATCTGGCCAGAGCTCAACACCGAAATTGCTAACGTCCAAGGATTGCTCCTACACTAAAGGTGCCAGCCCTGAAAGCTCTTGCTGGTCCTCATCTCCCACTGGTAACCTCTCAAACGAACCACAAACACTTGGCCTCTGAACTTGTTTAGCCTACTAAAACTTCCAACATACACAGCCTCTCCTGCTCAATCTGGCCAGAGCTCAACACCGAAATTGCGAACGTCCAAGGATTGCTCCTACACTAAAGGTGCCAGACCTGAAAGCTCTTGCTGGTCCTCATCTCCCACTGGTAACCTCTCAAACGAACCACAAACACTTGGGCTCTGAACTTGTTTAGCCTACTAAAACTTCCAACGTACACAGCCTCTCCTGCTCAATCTGGCCAGAGCTCAACACCGACATTGCGAACGTCCAGGGATTGCTCCTACACTAAAGGTGCCAGCCCTGAAAGCTCTTTCTGGTCCTCATCTCCCACTGGTAACCTCTCAAACGAACCACAAACACTTGGGCTCTGAACTTGTTTAGCCTACTAAAACTTCCAACGTACACAGCCTCTCCTGCTCAATCTGGCCAGAGCTCAACACCGACATTGCGAACGTCCAGCGATTGCTCCTACACTAAAGGTGCCAGCCCTGAAAGCTCTTGCTGGTCCTCATCTCCCACTGGTAACCTCTCAAACGAACCACAAACACTTGGCCTCTGAACTTGTTTAGCCTACTAAAACTTCCAACGTGCACAGCCTCTCCTGCTCAATCTGGCCAGAGCTCAACACCGAAATTGCTAAAGTCCAAGGATTGCTCCTACACTAAAGGTGCCAGCCCTGAAAGCTCTTGCTGGTCCTCATCTCCCACTGGTAACCTCTCAAACGAACCACAAACACTTGGGCTCTGAACTTGTTTAGCCTACTAAAACTTCCAACGTACACAGCCTCTCCTGCTCAATCTGGCCAGAGCTCAACACCGACATTGCGAACGTCCAGGGATTGCTCCTACACTAAAGGTGCCAGCCCTGAAAGCTCTTGCTGGTCCTCATCTCCCACTGGTAACCTCTCAAACGAACCACAAACACTTGGGCTCTGAACTTGTTTAGCCTACTAAAACTTCCAACGTACACAGCCTCTCCTGCTCAATCTGGCCAGAGCTCCACACCGAAATTGTGAACGTCCAGGGATTGCTCCTACACTAAAGGTGCCAGCCCTGAAAGCTCTTGCTGGTCCTCATCTCCCACTGGTAACCTCTCAAACGAACCACAAACACTTGGGCTCTGAACTTGTTTAGCCCACTAAAACTTCCAACGTACACAGCCTCTCCTGCTCAATCTGGCCAGAGCTCAACACCGAAATTGCGAACGTCCAAGGATTGCTCCTACACTAAAGGTGCCAGCCCTGAAAGCTCTTGCTGGTCCTCATCTCCCACTGGTAACCTCTCAAACGAACCACAAACACTTGGGCTCTGAACTTGTTTAGCCTACTAAAACTTCCAACGTACACAGCCTCTCCTGCTCAATCTGGCCAGAGCTCAACACCGACATTGCGAACGTCCAAGGATTGCTCCTACACTAAAGGTGCCAGCCCTGAAAGCTCTTGCTGGTCCTCATCTCCCACTGGTAACCTCTCAAACGAACCACAAACACTTGGGCTCTGAACTTGTTTAGCCTACTAAAACTTCCAACGTACACAGCCTCTCCTGCTCAATCTGGCCAGAGCTCAACACCGACATTGCGAACGTCCAAGGATTGCTCCTACACTAAAGGTGCCAGCCCTGAAAGCTCTTGCTGGTCCTCATCTCCCGCTGGTAACCTCTCAAACGAACCACAAACACTTGGGCTCTGAACTTGTTTAGCCTACTAAAACTTCCAACGTACACAGCCTCTCCTGCTCAATCTGGCCAGAGCTCAACACCGACATTGCGAACGTCCAGCGATTGCTCCTACACTAAAGGTGCCAGCCCTGAAAGCTCTTGCTGGTCCTCATCTCCCACTGGTAACCTCTCAAACGAACCACAAACACTTGGGCTCTGAACTTGTTTAGCCTACTAAAACTTCCAACGTGCACAGCCTCTCCTGCTCAATCTGGCCAGAGCTCAACACCGAAATTGCTAAAGTCCAAGGATTGCTCCTACACTAAAGGTGCCAGCCCTGAAAGCTCTTGCTGGTCCTCATCTCCCACTGGTAACCTCTCAAACGAACCACAAACACTTGGGCTCTGAACTTGTTTAGCCTACTAAAACTTCCAACGTACACAGCCTCTCCTGCTCAATCTGGCCAGAGCTCAACACCGACATTGCGAACGTCCAGGGATTGCTCCTACACTAAAGGTGCCAGCCCTGAAAGCTCTTGCTGGTCCTCATCTCCCACTGGTAACCTCTCAAACGAACCACAAACACTTGGGCTCTGAACTTGTTTAGCCTACTAAAACTTCCAACGTACACAGCCTCTCCTGCTCAATCTGGCCAGAGCTCCACACCGAAATTGTGAACGTCCAGGGATTGCTCCTACACTAAAGGTGCCAGCCCTGAAAGCTCTTGCTGGTCCTCATCTCCCACTGGTAACCTCTCAAACGAACCACAAACACTTGGGCTCTGAACTTGTTTAGCCCACTAAAACTTCCAACGTACACAGCCTCTCCTGCTCAATCTGGCCAGAGCTCAACACCGAAATTGCTAACGTCCAAGGATTGCTCCTACACTAAAGGTGCCAGCCCTGAAAGCTCTTGCTGGTCCTCATCTCCCACTGGTAACCTCTCAAACGAACCACAAACACTTGGCCTCTGAACTTGTTTAGCCTACTAAAACTTCCAACGTACACAGCCTCCTCCTGCTCAATCTGGCCAGAGCTCAACACCGAAATTGCGAACGTCCAAGGATTGCTCCTACACTAAAGGTGCCAGCCCTGAAAGCTCTTGCTGGTCCTCATCTCCCACTGGTAACCTCTCAAACGAACCACAAACACTTGGGCTCTGAACTTGTTTAGCCTACTAAAACTTCCAACGTACACAGCCTCTCCTGCTCAATCTGGCCAGAGCTCAACACCGACATTGCGAACGTCCAAGGATTGCTCCTACACTAAAGGTGCCAGCCCTGAAAGCTCTTGCTGGTCCTCATCTCCCACTGGTAACCTCTCAAACGAACCACAAACACTTGGGCTCTGAACTTGTTTAGCCTACTAAAACTTCCAACGTACACAGCCTCTCCTGCTCAATCTGGCCAGAGCTCAACACCGACATTGCGAACGTCCAGCGATTGCTCCTACACTAAAGGTGCCAGCCCTGAAAGCTCTTGCTGGTCCTCATCTCCCACTGGTAACCTCTCAAACGAACCACAAACACTTGGGCTCTGAACTTGTTTAGCCTACTAAAACTTCCAACGTACACAGCCTCTCCTGCTCAATCTGGCCAGAGCTCAACACCGACATTGCGAACGTCCAGGCGATTGCTCCTACACTAAAGGTGCCAGCCCTGAAAGCTCTTGCTGGTCCTCATCTCCCACTGGTAACCTCTCAAACGAACCACAAACACTTGGGCCTCTGAACTTGTTTAGCCTACTAAAACTTCCAACGTACACAGCCTCTCCTGCTCAATCTGGCCAGAGCTCAACACCGACATTGCGAACGTCCAGCGATTGCTCCTACACTAAAGGTGCCAGCCCTGAAAGCTCTTGCTGGTCCTCATCTCCCACTGGTAACCTCTCAAACGAACCACAAACACTTGGCCTCTGAACTTGTTTAGCCTACTAAAACTTCCAACGTACACAGCCTCTCCTGCTCAATCTGGCCAAATTAAACACCGAAATTGTGAACGTCCAGCGATTGCTCCTACACTAAAGGAGCCAGCCCTGAAAGCTCTTGCTGGTCCTCATCTCCCACTGGTAACCTCTCAAACGAACCACAAACACTTGGGCTCTGAACTTGTTTAGCCCACTAAAACTTCCAACGTACACAGCCTCTCCTGCTCAATCTGGCCAGAGCTCAACTCCGAAATTGCGAACGTCCAGCGATTGCTCCTACACTAAAGGACAGCCCTGAAAGCTCTTGCTGGTCCTCATCTCCCACTGGTAACCTCTCAAACGAACCACAAACACTTGGCCTCTGAACTTGTTTAGCCTACTAAAACTTCCAACGTACACAGCCTCTCCTGCTCAATCTGGCCAGAGCTCAACACCGACATTGCGAACGTCCAAGGATTGCTCCTACACTAAAGGTGCCAGCCCTGAAAGCTCTTGCTGGTCCTCATCTCCCACTGGTAACCTCTCAAACGAACCACAAACACTTGGGCTCTGAACTTGTTTAGCCTACTAAAACTTCCAACGTACACAGCCTCTCCTGCTCAATCTGGCCAGAGCTCAACACCGACATTGCGAACGTCCAGGGATTGCTCCTACACTAAAGGTGCCAGCCCTGAAAGCTCTTGCTGGTCCTCATCTCCCACTGGTAACCTCTCAAACGAACCACAAACACTTGGGCTCTGAACTTGTTTAGGCTACTAAAACTTCCAACGTACACAGCCTCTCCTGCTCAATCTGGCCAGAGCTCAACACCGAAATTGCGAACGTCCAGGGATTGCTCCTACACTAAAGGTGCCAGCCCTGAAAGCTCTTGCTGGTCCTCATCTCCCACTGGTAACCTCTCAAACGAACCACAAACACTTGGGCTCTGAACTTGTTTAGCCCACTAAAACTTCCAACGTACACAGCCTCTCCTGCTCAATCTGGCCAGAGCTCAACACCGACATTGCGAACGTCCAGCGATTGCTCCTACACTAAAGGTGCCAGCCCTGAAAGCTCTTGCTGGTCCTCATCTCCCACTGGTAACCTCTCAAACGAACCACAAACACTTGGGCTCTGAACTTGTTTAGCCTACTAAAACTTCCAACGTACACAGCCTCTCCTGCTCAATCTGGCCAGAGCTCCACACCGAAATTGCGAACGTCC
Source organism: Gavia stellata (assembly GCF_030936135.1). Taxonomy (NCBI): domain Eukaryota; kingdom Metazoa; phylum Chordata; class Aves; order Gaviiformes; family Gaviidae; genus Gavia; species Gavia stellata. The sequence goes on from NW_026776488.1 coordinate 27,850, forward strand.
AGGGATTGCTCCTACACTAAAGGTGCCAGCCCTGAAAGCTCTTGCTGGTCCTCATCTCCCACTGGTAACCTCTCAAACGAACCACAAACACTTGGGCTCTGAACTTGTTTAGCCTACTAAAACTTCCAACGTACACAGCCTCTCCTGCTCAATCTGGCCAGAGCTCAACACCGACATTGCGAACGTCCAGCGATTGCTCCTACACTAAAGGTGCCAGCCCTGAAAGCTCTTGCTGGTCCTCATCTCCCACTGGTAACCTCTCAAACGAACCACAAACACTTGGCCTCTGAACTTGTTTAGCCTACTAAAACTTCCAACGTACACAGCCTCTCCTGCTCAATCTGGCCAGAGCTCAACACCGAAATTGCGAACGTCCAAGGATTGCTCCTACACTAAAGGTGCCAGCCCTGAAAGCTCTTGCTGGTCCTCATCTCCCACTGGTAACCTCTCAAACGAACCACAAACACTTGGGCTCTGAACTTGTTTAGCCTACTAAAACTTCCAACGTACACAGCCTCTCCTGCTCAATCTGGCCAGAGCTCAACACCGACATTGCGAACGTCCAGCGATTGCTCCTACACTAAAGGTGCCAGCCCTGAAAGCTCTTGCTGGTCCTCATCTCCCACTGGTAACCTCTCAAACGAACCACAAACACTTGGGCTCTGAACTTGTTTAGCCTACTAAAACTTCCAACGTACACAGCCTCTCCTGCTCAATCTGGCCAGAGCTCAACACCGACATTGCGAAAGTCCAGCGATTGCTCCTACACTAAAGGTGCCAGCCCTGAAAGCTCTTGCTGGTCCTCATCTCCCACTGGTAACCTCTCAAACGAACCACAAACACTTGGCCTCTGAACTTGTTTAGCCTACTAAAACTTCCAACGTACACAGCCTCTCCTGCTCAATCTGGCCAGAGCTCAACACCGACATTGCGAACGTCCAGGGATTGCTCCTACACTAAAGGTGCCAGCCCTGAAAGCTCTTGCTGGTCCTCATCTCCCACTGGTAACCTCTCAAACGAACCACAAACACTTGGGCTCTGAACTTGTTTAGCCTACTAAAACTTCCAACGTACACAGCCTCTCCTGCTCAATCTGGCCAGAGCTCCACACCGAAATTGCGAACGTCCAGGGATTGCTCCTACACTAAAGGTGCCAGCCCTGAAAGCTCTTGCTGGTCCTCATCTCCCACTGGTAACCTCTCAAACGAACCACAAACACTTGGGCTCTGAACTTGTTTAGCCCACTAAAACTTCCAACGTACACAGCCTCTCCTGCTCAATCTGGCCAGAGCTCAACACCGAAATTGCTAACGTCCAAGGATTGCTCCTACACTAAAGGTGCCAGCCCTGAAAGCTCTTGCTGGTCCTCATCTCCCACTGGTAACCTCTCAAACGAACCACAAACACTTGGGCTCTGAACTTGTTTAGCCTACTAAAACTTCCAACGTACACAGCCTCTCCTGCTCAATCTGGCCAGAGCTCAACACCGAAATTGCGAACGTCCAAGGATTGCTCCTACACTAAAGGTGCCAGCCCTGAAAGCTCTTGCTGGTCCTCATCTCCCACTGGTAACCTCTCAAACGAACCACAAACACTTGGGCTCTGAACTTGTTTAGCCTACTAAAACTTCCAACGTACACAGCCTCTCCTGCTCAATCTGGCCAGAGCTCAACACCGACATTGCGAACGTCCAAGGATTGCTCCTACACTAAAGGTGCCAGCCCTGAAAGCTCTTGCTGGTCCTCATCTCCCACTGGTAACCTCTCAAACGAACCACAAACACTTGGGCTCTGAACTTGTTTAGCCTACTAAAACTTCCAACGTACACAGCCTCTCCTGCTCAATCTGGCCAGAGCTCAACACCGACATTGCGAACGTCCAAGGATTGCTCCTACACTAAAGGTGCCAGCCCTGAAAGCTCTTGCTGGTCCTCATCTCCCACTGGTAACCTCTCAAACGAACCACAAACACTTGGGCTCTGAACTTGTTTAGCCTACTAAAACTTCCAACGTACACAGCCTCTCCTGCTCAATCTGGCCAGAGCTCAACACCGACATTGCGAACGTCCAGCGATTCCTCCTACACTAAAGGTGCCAGCCCTGAAAGCTCTTGCTGGTCCTCATCTCCCACTGGTAATCTCTCAAACGAACCACAAACACTTGGCCTCTGAACTTGTTTAGCCTACTAAAACTTCCAACGTGCACAGCCTCTCCTGCTCAATCTGGCCAGAGCTCAACACCGAAATTGCTAACGTCCAAGGATTGCTCCTACACTAAAGGTGCCAGCCCTGAAAGCTCTTGCTGGTCCTCATCTCCCACTGGTAACCTCTCAAACGAACCACAAACACTTGGGCTCTGAACTTGTTTAGCCTACTAAAACTTCCAATGTACACAGCCTCTCCTGCTCAATCTGGCCAGAGCTCAACACCGAAATTGCGAACGTCCAAGGATTGCTCCTACACTAAAGGTGCCAGCCCTGAAAGCTCTTGCTGGTCCTCATCTCCCACTGGTAACCTCTCAAACGAACCACAAACACTTGGGCTCTGAACTTGTTTAGCCTACTAAAACTTCCAACGTACACAGCCTCTCCTGCTCAATCTGGCCAGAGCTCCACACCGAAATTGTGAACGTCCAGGGATTGCTCCTACACTAAAGGTGCCAGCCCTGAAAGCTCTTGCTGGTCCTCATCTCCCACTGGTAACCTCTCAAACGAACCACAAACACTTGGGCTCTGAACTTGTTTAGCCTACTAAAACTTCCAACGTACACAGCCTCTCCTGCTCAATCTGGCCAGAGCTCAACACCGAAATTGCTAACGTCCAAGGATTGCTCCTACACTTAAGGTGCCAGCCCTGAAAGCTCTTGCTGGTCCTCATCTCCCACTGGTAACCTCTCAAACGAACCACAAACACTTGGGCTCTGAACTTGTTTAGCCTACTAAAACTTCCAACGTACACAGCCTCTCCTGCTCAATCTGGCCAGAGCTCCACACCGAAATTGCGAACGTCCAGGGATTGCTCCTACACTAAAGGTGCCAGCCCTGAAAGCTCTTGCTGGTCCTCATCTCCCACTGGTAACCTCTCAAACGAACCACAAACACTTGGGCTCTGAACTTGTTTAGCCACTAAAACTTCCAACGTACACAGCCTCTCCTGCTCAATCTGGCCAGAGCTCAACACCGAAATTGCTAACGTCCAAGGATTGCTCCTACACTAAAGGTGCCAGCCCTGAAAGCTCTTGCTGGTCCTCATCTCCCACTGGTAACCTCTCAAACGAACCACAAACACTTGGCCTCTGAACTTGTTTAGCCTACTAAAACTTCCAACGTGCACAGCCTCTCCTGCTCAATCTGGCCAGAGCTCAACACCGAAATTGCTAACGTCCAAGGATTGCTCCTACACTAAAGGTGCCAGCCCTGAAAGCTCTTGCTGGTCCTCATCTCCCACTGGTAACCTCTCAAACGAACCACAAACACTTGGGCTCTGAACTTGTTTAGCCTACTAAAACTTCCAATGTACACAGCCTCTCCTGCTCAATCTGGCCAGAGCTCAACACCGAAATTGCGAACGTCCAGGATTGCTCCTACACTAAAGGTGCCAGCCCTGAAAGCTCTTGCTGGTCCTCATCTCCCACTGGTAACCTCTCAAACGAACCACAAACACTTGGGCTCTGAACTTGTTTAGCCTACTAAAACTTCCAACGTACACAGCCTCTCCTGCTCAATCTGGCCAGAGCTCCACACCGAAATTGTGAACGTCCAGCGATTGCTCCTACACTAAAGGTGCCAGCCCTGAAAGCTCTTGCTGGTCCTCATCTCCCACTGGTAACCTCTCAAACGAACCACAAACACTTGGGCTCTGAACTTGTTTAGCCTACTAAAACTTCCAACGTACACAGCCTCTCCTGCTCAATCTGGCCAGAGCTCAACACCGACATTGCGAACGTCCAGCGATTGCTCCTACACTAAAGGTGCCAGCCCTGAAAGCTCTTGCTGGTCCTCATCTCCCACTGGTAACCTCTCAAACGAACCACAAACACTTGGGCTCTGAACTTGTTTAGCCTACTAAAACTTCCAACGTACACAGCCTCTCCTGCTCAATCTGGCCAGAGCTCAACACCGACATTGCGAACGTCCAGCGATTGCTCCTACACTAAAGGTGCCAGCCCTGAAAGCTCTTGCTGGTCCTCATCTCCCACTGGTAACCTCTCAAACGAACCACAAACACTTGGGCTCTGAACTTGTTTAGCCTACTAAAACTTCCAACGTGCACAGCCTCTCCTGCTCAATCTGGCCAGAGCTCAACACCGAAATTGCTAACGTCCAAGGATTGCTCCTACACTAAAGGTGCCAGCCCTGAAAGCTCTTGCTGGTCCTCATCTCCCACTGGTAACCTCTCAAACGAACCACAAACACTTGGGCTCTGAACTTTTTTAGCCTACTAAAACTTCCAACGTACACAGCCTCTCCTGCTCAATCTGGCCAGAGCTCAACACCGAAATTGCGAACGTCCAGGATTGCTCCTACACTAAAGGTGCCAGCCCTGAAAGCTCTTGCTGGTCCTCATCTCCCACTGGTAACCTCTCAAACGAACCACAAACACTTGGGCTCTGAACTTGTTTAGCCTACTAAAACTTCCAACGTACACAGCCTCTCCTGCTCAATCTGGCCAGAGCTCCACACCGAAATTGTGAACGTCCAGGGATTGCTCCTACACTAAAGGTGCCAGCCCTGAAAGCTCTTGCTGGTCCTCATCTCCCACTGGTAACCTCTCAAACGAACCACAAACACTTGGGCTCTGAACTTGTTTAGCCCACTAAAACTTCCAACGTACACAGCCTCTCCTGCTCAATCTGGCCAGAGCTCAACACCGAAATTGCTAACGTCCAAGGATTGCTCCTACACTAAAGGTGCCAGCCCTGAAAGCTCTTGCTGGTCCTCATCTCCCACTGGTAACCTCTCAAACGAACCACAAACACTTGGCTCTGAACTTGTTTAGCCTACTAAAACTTCCAACGTACACAGCCTCTCCTGCTCAATCTGGCCAGAGCTCAACACCGACATTGCGAACGTCCAAGGATTGCTCCTACACTAAAGGTGCCAGCCCTGAAAGCTCTTGCTGGTCCTCATCTCCCACTGGTAACCTCTCAAACGAACCACAAACACTTGGCTCTGAACTTGTTTAGCCTACTAAAACTTCCAACGTACACAGCCTCTCCTGCTCAATCTGGCCAGAGCTCAACACCGACATTGCGAACGTCCAAGGATTGCTCCTACACTAAAGGTGCCAGCCCTGAAAGCTCTTGCTGGTCCTCATCTCCCACTGGTAACCTCTCAAACGAACCACAAACACTTGGCCTCTGAACTTGTTTAGCCTACTAAAACTTCCAACGTACACAGCCTCTCCTGCTCAATCTGGCCAGAGCTCAACACCGACATTGCGAACGTCCAGCGATTGCTCCTACACTAAAGGTGCCAGCCCTGAAAGCTCTTGCTGGTCCTCATCTCCCACTGGTAACCTCTCAAACGAACCACAAACACTTGGCCTCTGAACTTGTTTAGCCTACTAAAACTTCCAACGTGCACAGCCTCTCCTGCTCAATCTGGCCAGAGCTCAACACCGAAATTGCGAACGTCCAAGGATTGCTCCTACACTAAAGGTGCCAGCCCTGAAAGCTCTTGCTGGTCCTCATCTCCCACTGGTAACCTCTCAAACGAACCACAAACACTTGGGCTCTGAACTTGTTTAGCCTACTAAAACTTCCAACGTACACAGCCTCTCCTGCTCAATCTGGCCAGAGCTCAACACCGAAATTGCGAACGCCAAGGATTGCTCCTACACTAAAGGTGCCAGCCCTGAAAGCTCTTGCTGGTCCTCATCTCCCACTGGTAACCTCTCAAACGAACCACAAACACTTGGGCTCTGAACTTGTTTAGCCTACTAAAACTTCCAACGTACACAGCCTCTCCTGCTCAATCTGGCCAGAGCTCCACACCGAAATTGTGAACGTCCAGGGATTGCTCCTACACTAAAGGTGCCAGCCCTGAAAGCTCTTGCTGGTCCTCATCTCCCACTGGTAACCTCTCAAACGAACCACAAACACTTGGGCTCTGAACTTGTTTAGCCCACTAAAACTTCCAACGTACACAGCCTCTCCTGCTCAATCTGGCCAGAGCTCAACACCGAAATTGCTAACGTCCAAGGATTGCTCCTACACTAAAGGTGCCAGCCCTGAAAGCTCTTGCTGGTCCTCATCTCCCACTGGTAACCTCTCAAACGAACCACAAACACTTGGCCTCTGAACTTGTTTAGCCTACTAAAACTTCCAACATACACAGCCTCTCCTGCTCAATCTGGCCAGAGCTCAACACCGAAATTGCGAACGTCCAAGGATTGCTCCTACACTAAAGGTGCCAGCCCTGAAAGCTCTTGCTGGTCCTCATCTCCCACTGGTAACCTCTCAAACGAACCACAAACACTTGGGCTCTGAACTTGTTTAGCCTACTAAAACTTCCAACGTACACAGCCTCTCCTGCTCAATCTGGCCAGAGCTCAACACCGACATTGCGAACGTCCAGGATTGCTCCTACACTAAAGGTGCCAGCCCTGAAAGCTCTTGCTGGTCCTCATCTCCCACTGGTAACCTCTCAAACGAACCACAAACACTTGGGCTCTGAACTTGTTTAGCCTACTAAAACTTCCAACGTACACAGCCTCTCCTGCTCAATCTGGCCAGAGCTCAACACCGACATTGCGAACGTCCAAGCGATTGCTCCTACACTAAAGGTGCCAGCCCTGAAAGCTCTTGCTGGTCCTCATCTCCCACTGGTAACCTCTCAAACGAACCACAAACACTTGGCCTCTGAACTTGTTTAGCCTACTAAAACTTCCAACGTGCACAGCCTCTCCTGCTCAATCTGGCCAGAGCTCAACACCGAAATTGCTAATGTCCAAGGATTGCTCCTACACTAAAGGTGCCAGCCCTGAAAGCTCTTGCTGGTCCTCATCTCCCACTGGTAACCTCTCAAACGAACCACAAACACTTGGGCTCTGAACTTGTTTAGCCTACTAAAACTTCCAACGTACACAGCCTCTCCTGCTCAATCTGGCCAGAGCTCAACACCGAAATTGCGAACGTCCAGGGATTGCTCCTACACTAAAGGTGCCAGCCCTGAAAGCTCTTGCTGGTCCTCATCTCCCACTGGTAACCTCTCAAACGAACCACAAACACTTGGGCTCTGAACTTGTTTAGCCTACTAAAACTTCCAACGTACACAGCCTCTCCTGCTCAATCTGGCCAGAGCTCCACACCGAAATTGTGAACGTCCAGGGATTGCTCCTACACTAAAGGTGCCAGCCCTGAAAGCTCTTGCTGGTCCTCATCTCCCACTGGTAACCTCTCAAACGAACCACAAACACTTGGGCTCTGAACTTGTTTAGCCCACTAAAACTTCCAACGTACACAGCCTCTCCTGCTCAATCTGGCCAGAGCTCAACACCGAAATTGCTAACGTCCAAGGATTGCTCCTACACTAAAGGTGCCAGCCCTGAAAGCTCTTGCTGGTCCTCATCTCCCACTGGTAACCTCTCAAACGAACCACAAACACTTGGCCTCTGAACTTGTTTAGCCTACTAAAACTTCCAACGTACACAGCCTCTCCTGCTCAATCTGGCCAGAGCTCAACACCGAAATTGCGAACGTCCAAGGATTGCTCCTACACTAAAGGTGCCAGCCCTGAAAGCTCTTGCTGGTCCTCATCTCCCACTGGTAACCTCTCAAACGAACCACAAACACTTGGGCTCTGAACATGTTTAGCCTACTAAAACTTCCAACGTACACAGCCTCTCCTGCTCAATCTGGCCAGAGCTCAACACCGACATTGCGAACGTCCAAGGATTGCTCCTACACTAAAGGTGCCAGCCCTGAAAGCTCTTGCTGGTCCTCATCTCCCGCTGGTAACCTCTCAAACGAACCACAAACACTTGGGCTCTGAACTTGTTTAGCCTACTAAAACTTCCAACGTACACAGCCTCTCCTGCTCAATCTGGCCAGAGCTCAACACCGACATTGCGAACGTCCAGCGATTGCTCCTACACTAAAGGTGCCAGCCCTGAAAGCTCTTGCTGGTCCTCATCTCCCACTGGTAACCTCTCAAACGAACCACAAACACTTGGGCTCTGAACTTGTTTAGCCTACTAAAACTTCCAACGTGCACAGCCTCTCCTGCTCAATCTGGCCAGAGCTCAACACCGAAATTGCTAAGGTCCAAGGATTGCTCCTACACTAAAGGTGCCAGCCCTGAAAGCTCTTGCTGGTCCTCATCTCCCACTGGTAACCTCTCAAACGAACCACAAACACTTGGGCTCTGAACTTGTTTAGCCTACTAAAACTTCCAACGTACACAGCCTCTCCTGCTCAATCTGGCCAGAGCTCAACACCGACATTGCGAACGTCCAGGGATTGCTCCTACACTAAGGTGCCAGCCCTGAAAGCTCTTGCTGGTCCTCATCTCCCACTGGTAACCTCTCAAACGAACCACAAACACTTGGGCTCTGAACTTGTTTAGCCTACTAAAACTTCCAACGTACACAGCCTCTCCTGCTCAATCTGGCCAGAGCTCCACACCGAAATTGTGAACGTCCAGGGATTGCTCCTACACTAAAGGTGCCAGCCCTGAAAGCTCTTGCTGGTCCTCATCTCCCACTGGTAACCTCTCAAACGAACCACAAACACTTGGGCTCTGAACTTGTTTAGCCCACTAAAACTTCCAACGTACACAGCCTCTCCTGCTCAATCTGGCCAGAGCTCAACACCGAAATTGCTAACGTCCAAGGATTGCTCCTACACTAAAGGTGCCAGCCCTGAAAGCTCTTGCTGGTCCTCATCTCCCACTGGTAACCTCTCAAACGAACCACAAACACTTGGCCTCTGAACTTGTTTAGCCTACTAAAACTTCCAACGTACACAGACTCTCCTGCTCAATCTGGCCAGAGCTCAACACCGAAATTGCGAACGTCCAAGGATTGCTCCTACACTAAGGTGCCAGCCCTGAAAGCTCTTGCTGGTCCTCATCTCCCACTGGTAACCTCTCAAACGAACCACAAACACTTGGCTCTGAACTTGTTTAGCCTACTAAACTTCCAACGTACACAGCCTCTCCTGCTCAATCTGGCCAGAGCTCAACACCGACATTGCGAACGTCCAAGGATTGCTCCTACACTAAAGGTGCCAGCCCTGAAAGCTCTTGCTGGTCCTCATCTCCCACTGGTAACCTCTCAAACGAACCACAAACACTTGGGCTCTGAACTTGTTTAGCCTACTAAAACTTCAACGTACACAGCCTCTCCTGCTCAATCTGGCCAGAGCTCAACACCGACATTGCGAACGTCCAGCGATTGCTCCTACACTAAAGGTGCCAGCCCTGAAAGCTCTTGCTGGTCCTCATCTCCACTGGTAACCTCTCAAACGAACCACAAACACTTGGGCTCTGAACTTGTTTAGCCTACTAAAACTTCCAACGTACACAGCCTCTCCTGCTCAATCTGGCCAGAGCTCAACACCGACATTGCGAACGTCCAGGGATTGCTCCTACAAACTAAAGGTGCCAGCCCTGAAAGCTCTTGCTGGTCCTCATCTCCCACTGGTAACCTCTCAAACGAACCACAAACACTTGGGCTCTGAACTTGTTTAGCCTACTAAAACTTCCAACGTACACAGCCTCTCCTGCTCAATCTGGCCAGAGCTCAACACCGACATTGCGAACGTCCAGCGATTGCTCCTACACTAAAGGTGCCAGCCCTGAAAGCTCTTGCTGGTCCTCATCTCCCACTGGTAACCTCTCAAACGAACCACAAACACTTGGCCTCTGAACTTGTTTAGCCTACTAAAACTTCCAACGTACACAGCCTCTCCTGCTCAATCTGGCCAAAATTAAACACCGAAATTGTGAACGTCCAGGGATTGCTCCTACACTAAAGGTGCCAGCCCTGAAAGCTCTTGCTGGTCCCTCATCTCCCACTGGTAACCTCTCAAACGAACCACAAACACTTGGGCTCTGAACTTGTTTAGCCCACTAAAACTTCCAACGTACACAGCCTCTCTGCTCAATCTGGCCAGAGCTCAACTCCGAAATTGCGAACGTCCAGGGATTGCTCCTACACTAAAGGTGCCAGCCCTGAAAGCTCTTGCTGGTCCTCATCTCCCACTGGTAACCTCTCAAACGAACCACAAACACTTGGCCTCTGAACTTGTTTAGCCTACTAAAACTTCCAACGTACACAGCCTCTCCTGCTCAATCTGGCCAGAGCTCAACACCGACATTGCGAACGTCCAAGGATTGCTCCTACACTAAAGGTGCCAGCCCTGAAAGCTCTTGCTGGTCCTCATCTCCCACTGGTAACCTCTCAAACGAACCACAAACACTTGGCCTCTGAACTTACTTAACTTACTTAACTGCTGTTAAAGAATTGTACAGTCTACTTAACCAGTTCTAAGATTACTGTAGAAAAAATGTCCCTAAATAGTTGCATCAGGCAAGAATTTGATGTCTTTAGTTCTTTGGCTTTTATACTGTTAGGAAAATCTCTAGAATAATTTTACAGTTCATAATTACTCATTGACTAAATTAATTGAATGAAGGCTGAGTATTTTGGACTAACCTTCTTCCTGAGTGGTGGTACATATTTATTAATTAATTTTAATCTAGAAAATTACTAGTGTGGATTTAGTTTCCACAAAAGGCTGTCTTTCTGCTTTATTAAAACACTTTAGATTTAGGCAGTTATTTTGTTGGCATGTGCCTCATTTGCCATCTCACCAATATGTGGTGATTTCAGTAGCCTCTGTCCAGCAGGCTGAAAAATTACTTTTCATAGTCTATCCTGAACTTCTTTTTTAATTTCTTACCAGAGACTTTTTTTACTTACTGGAATGTTGCCTTAAATTCCATCTTTTGCAGACCATTGTCATACATGCTTTTACACAGAATTAACCTTCAGGTTCTGTCAGGATAATTCTATACGTAATTTATTTATTTTCCCAGCCTTCTTTAAGAGGCACTATTTAGAGACAAGCATTGTGGAAAGCATTTATCATGATCTACTAGTAAGTATTTTCTTTAGCACTCTGTCCTCTTGAGAAACTACATAGTTTTTCAGACTTCGGCTTGGTGCATTTATGTTGGAATATAGACAGATGATCACAATTTAAGTTAACTATTTCTCTGAAAGTTGCTGGCCCTTAGCTGAAATGTAATAACTGACATTTAAAGGTGGTTAAGGAATTGCATTTTACTTCTTAATAAACTAAAAGCAGGCAAATTTCAGTTGGAAGAAGGTAGTTTTTACTAAGTGGGCATAAAACAATGGCTTTCAATTTTATGTCTGTATCATTAGGCATTGAAAAAATGTGTTTGAGTCTTCCACTTGAGCATTTCATATTCATCAGACTATGAAATATCATTGCAAATTATTGCCAGCTGTACAAATCAGATTAAGGACACATTCTTCTTGGAGTTGTAGTTACTGGAAAAAGTTGTGACAGTTAAAGCAGGATACTTGGAGCATCACACTGTTCTCCTCCCCCCGCATCCCCCTTGTTATTAAATGTAATTGCAAATGATGATGATTCTATATTTGAAGACTGTGTATGGGCTTCTTAGGTTTATTTGAGAGAGACTGTTCCTCGCTAAACATCTTCCTTTAAGTGACTTGCAATTTTGTTTTGAGATAGCATAGCTTAATCTAAGTATTGTGTTTGATCTTGTTGTCAATGTGATGAAAGTTCTTCAGATTCTTGTTTTGAGACTTCTGAAGGATTTATGCTCAGATTTCTCTGTATTGTATGTGTTGAGGTTGAACATGTTGAGTATGTAAAAGAAGTTTGATGTGTAAAAATGTCTGGACAATTCCTGCAGTCACCATTTCTCTTCTGATTTCCCTGTTTCCTTCACATTTCCGTGTTCTGAGTCTGTCCACATTTAATAGATTAATTGAAAGGATTTTGATTAAAGAGGAAACTGGAGGAATTAGTGTAGTATTCCTGACTGATTGCTTTCTAGGGAAGGGGGACATAATACTGTTGGCTTGATATCGCAGAAGAGAAGCTATGACAAACCTAATTTGTAGTGGTGTATATGTATATGATTCCAGATCTTACTGCCTCTTAGTGTATACAGCACATGTTGAATAGAGACATAATTTAATGTACTGACGTTTCCTTGTACAGGCATGGGTTAATGTCTAGAATGCTTGTGGGGTTTTTTTCCTTGTGTGATGACTTGCAAGTGTTATCTGTAATATCTGTAAACAAGAAATCTTCCATGATGTAAGAACTAACAAAAAAAAAAAAAAGTTGACTGTGAAGAAAATTTTTTGCAGAAAGGTGATTTGATTTTTCTTCATAAATGTTAAATGTTAGTGAAACATTGGAATAGGCTGCCCAGGGAGGTGGTAGAGTCACCCTCCCTGGAGGTATTCAAGGAGCGTGTGGATGTGGCATTGTGGGATGTAGCTTGATGGACATGGTGCTGTGTGGTGTTGGGTGGGTTGTGGCTTGTTGTTGTTGTTGTGTGGCGTGGGTTTTATGGTTTTTTCTTTTTGTGGTTTTTTTTTGGTGGTTTTTTTTTTTTTTTTTCTTTTTTTTTTTTTTTTTTTTTTTTTTTCAGGTTGGACTCGATGATCTTACAGGTCTTTTCCAACCGTACTGATTCTGTGATTCTGTGATTCTGTAAACTTGTTTAGCCTACTAAAACTTCCAACGTACACAGCCTCTCCTGCTCAATCTGGCCAAAATTCAACACCGAAATTGTGAACGTCCAGGGATTGCTCCTACACTAAAGGTGCCAGCCCTGAAAGCTCTTGCTGGTCCTCATCTCCCACTGGTAACCTCTCAAACGAACCACAAACACTTGGGCTCTGAACTTGTTTAGCCTACTAAAACTTCCAACATACACAGCCTCTCCTGCTCAATCTGGCCAGAGCTCAACTCCGAAATTGCGAACGTCCAGGGATTGCTCCTACACTAAAGGTGCCAGCCCTGAAAGCTCTTGCTGGTCCTCATCTCCCACTGGTAACCTCTCAAACGAACCACAAACACTTGGGCTCTGAACTTGTTTAGCCTACTAAAACTTCCAACGTACACAGCCTCTCCTGCTCAATCTGGCCAGAGCTCAACACCGACATTGCGAACGTCCAAGGATTGCTCCTACACTAAAGGTGCCAGCCCTGAAAGCTCTTGCTGGTCCTCATCTCCCACTGGTAACCTCTCAAACGAACCACAAACACTTGGCCTCTGAACTTGTTTAGCCTACTAAAACTTCCAACGTACACAGCCTCTCCTGCTCAATCTGGCCAGAGCTCAACACCGACATTGCGAACGTCCAGCGATTGCTCCTACACTAAAGGTGCCAGCCCTGAAAGCTCTTGCTGGTCCCTCATCTCCCACTGGTAACCTCTCAAACGAACCACAAACACTTGGGCTCTGAACTTGTTTAGCCTACTAAAACTTCCAACGTACACAGCCTCTCCTGCTCAATCTGGCCAGAGCTCAACACCGACATTGCGAACGTCCAGCGATTGCTCCTACACTAAAGGTGCCAGCCCTGAAAGCTCTTGCTGGTCCTCATCTCCCACTGGTAACCTCTCAAACGAACCACAAACACTTGGGCTCTGAACTTGTTTAGCCTACTAAAACTTCCAACGTACACAGCCTCTCCTGCTCAATCTGGCCAAAATTCAACACCGACATTGCGAACGCCCAAGGATTGCTCCTACACTAAAGGTGCCAGCCCTGAAAGCTCTTGCTGTCCTCATCTCCCACTGGTAACCTCTCAAACGAACCACAAACACTTGGCCTCTGACTTGTTTAGCCTACTAAAACTTCCCAACGTACACAGCCTCTCCTGCTCAATCTGGCCAGAGCTCCAACACCGACATTGCGAACGTCCAAGGATTGCTCTACACTAAAGGTGCCAGCCCTGAAAGCTCTTGCTGGTCCTCATCTCCCACTGGTAACCTCTCAAACGAACCACAAACACTTGGCCTCTGAACTTGTTTAGCCTACTAAAACTTCCAACGTACACAGCCTCTCCTGCTCAATCTGGCCAGAGCTCAACACCGACATTGCGAACGTCCAGCGATTGCTCCTACACTAAAGGTGCCAGCCTGAAAGCTCTTGCTGGTCCTCATCTCCACTGGTAACCTCTCAAACGAACCACAAACACTTGGGCTCTGAACTTGTTTAGCCTACTAAAACTTCCAACGTACACAGCCTCTCCTGCTCAATCTGGCCAGAGCTCAACACCGACATTGCGAACGTCCAAGGATTGCTCCTACACTAAAGGTGCCAGCCCTGAAAGCTCTTGCTGGGTCCTCATCTCCCACTGGTAACCTCTCAAACGAACCACAAACACTTGGGCTCTGAACTTGTTTAGCCTACTAAAACTTCCAACGTACACAGCCTCTCCTGCTCAATCTGGCCAGAGCTCAACACCGACATTGCGAACGTCCAGCGATTGCTCCTACACTAAAGGTGCCAGCCCTGAAAGCTCTTGCTGGTCCTCATCTCCCACTGGTAACCTCTCAAACGAACCACAAACACTTGGCCTCTGAACTTGTTTAGCCTACTAAAACTTCCAACGTACACAGCCTCTCCTGCTCAATCTGGCCAGAGCTCAACACCGACATTGCGAACGTCCAGGGATTGCTCCTACACTAAAGGTGCCAGCCCTGAAAGCTCTTGCTGGTCCTCATCTCCCACTGGTAACCTCTCAAACGAACCACAAACACTTGGGCTCTGAACTTGTTTAGCCCACTAAAACTTCAACGTACACAGCCTCTCCTGCTCAATCTGGCCAGAGCTCAACTCCGAAATTGCGAACGTCCAGGATTGCTCCTACACTAAAGGTGCCAGCCCTGAAAGCTCTTGCTGGTCCTCATCTCCCACTGGTAACCTCTCAACGAACCACAAACACTTGGGCTCTGAACTTGTTTAGCCTACTAAAACTTCCAACGTACACAGCCTCTCCTGCTCAATCTGGCCAGAGCTCAACACCGACATTGCGAACGTCCAGGGATTGCTCCTACACTAAAGGTGCCAGCCCTGAAAGCTCTTGCTGGTCCTCATCTCCCACTGGTAACCTCTCAAACGAACCACAAACACTTGGGCTCTGAACTTGTTTAGCCTACTAAAACTTCCAACGTACACAGCCTCTCCTGCTCAATCTGGCCAGAGCTCCACACCGAAATTGTGAACGTCCAGGATTGCTCCTACACTAAAGGTGCCAGCCCTGAAAGCTCTTGCTGGTCCTCATCTCCCACTGGTAACCTCTCAAACGAACCACAAACACTTGGGCTCTGAACTTGTTTAGCCCACTAAAACTTCCAACGTACACAGCCTCTCCTGCTCAATCTGGCCAGAGCTCAACACCGAAATTGCTAACGTCCAAGGATTGCTCCTACACTAAAGGTGCCAGCCCTGAAAGCTCTTGCTGGTCCTCATCTCCCACTGGTAACCTCTCAAACGAACCACAAACACTTGGCCTCTGACTTGTTTAGCCTACTAAAACTTCCAACGTACACAGCCTCTCCTGCTCAATCTGGCCAGAGCTCAACACGAAATGCGAACGTCCAAGGATTGCTCCTACACTAAAGGTGCCAGCCCTGAAAGCTCTTGCTGGTCCTCATCTCCCACTGGTAACCTCTCAAACGAACCACAAACACTTGGGCTCTGAACTTGTTTAGCCTACTAAAACTTCCAACGTACACAGCCTCTCCTGCTCAATCTGGCCAGAGCTCAACACCTGACATTGCAGCGAACGTCCAAGGATTGCTCCTACACTAAAGGTGCCAGCCCTGAAAGCTCTTGCTGGTCCTCATCTCCCGCTGGTAACCTCTCAAACGAACCACAAACACTTGGGCTCTGAACTTGTTTAGCCTACTAAAACTTCCAACGTACACAGCCTCTCCTGCTCAATCTGGCCAGAGCTCAACACCGACATTGCGAACGTCCAGCGATTGCTCCTACACTAAAGGTGCCAGCCCTGAAAGCTCTTGCTGGTCCTCATCTCCCACTGGTAACCTCTCAAACGAACCACAAAACACTTGGGCTCTGAACTTGTTTAGCCTACTAAAACTTCCAACGTGCACAGCCTCTCCTGCTCAATCTGGCCAGAGCTCAACACCGAAATTGCTAAGGTCCAAGGATTGCTCCTACACTAAAGGTGCCAGCCCTGAAAGCTCTTGCTGGTCCTCATCTCCCACTGGTAACCTCTCAAACGAACCACAAACACTTGGGCTCTGAACTTGTTTAGCCTACTAAAACTTCCAACGTACACAGCCTCTCCTGCTCAATCTGGCCAGAGCTCAACACCGACATTGCGAACGTCCAGGGATTGCTCCTACACTAAAGGTGCCAGCCCTGAAAGCTCTTGCTGGTCCTCATCTCCCACTGGTAACCTCTCAAACGAACCACAAACACTTGGGCTCTGAACTTGTTTAGCCTACTAAAACTTCAAACGTACACAGCCTCTCCTGCTCAATCTGGCCAGAGCTCCACACCGAAATTGTGAACGTCCAGGGATTGCTCCTACACTAAAGGTGCCAGCCCTGAAAGCTCTTGCTGGGTCCTCATCTCCCACTGGTAACCTCTCAAACGAACCACAAACACTTGGGCTCTGAACTTGTTTAGCCCACTAAAAACTTCCAACGTACACAGCCTCTCCTGCTCAATCTGGCCAGAGCTCAACACCGAAATTGCTAACGTCCCAAGGATTGCTCCTACACTAAAGGTGCCAGCCCTGAAAGCTCTTGCTGGTCCTCATCTCCCACTGGTAACCTCTCAAACGAACCACAAACACTTGGCCTCTGAACTTGTTTAGCCTACTAAAACTTCCAACGTACACAGACTCTCCTGCTCAATCTGCCAGAGCTCAACACCGAAATTGCGAACGTCCAAGGATTGCTCCTACACTAAAGGTGCCAGCCCTGAAAGCTCTTGCTGGTCCTCATCTCCCACTGGTAACCTCTCAAACGAACCACAAACACTTGGGCTCTGAACTTGTTTAGCCTACTAAAACTTCCAACGTACACAGCCTCTCCTGCTCAATCTGGCCAGAGCTCAACACCGACATTGCGAACGTCCAAGGATTGCTCCTACACTAAAGGTGCCAGCCCTGAAAGCTCTTGCTGGTCCTCATCTCCCACTGGTAACCTCTCAAACGAACCACAAACACTTGGGCTCTGAACTTGTTTAGCCTACTAAAACTTCCAACGTACACAGCCTCTCCTGCTCAATCTGGCCAGAGCTCAACACCGACATTGCGAACGTCCAGCGATTGCTCCTACACTAAAGGTGCCAGCCCTGAAAGCTCTTGCTGGTCCTCATCTCCCACTGGTAACCTCTCAAACGAACCACAAACACTTGGGCTCTGAACTTGTTTAGCCTACTAAAACTTCCAACGTACACAGCCTCTCCTGCTCAATCTGGCCAGAGCTCAACACCGAAATTGCGAACGTCCAGGGATTGCTCCTACACTAAAGGTGCCAGCCCTGAAAGCTCTTGCTGGTCCTCATCTCCCACTGGTAACCTCTCAAACGAACCACAAACACTTGGGCTCTGAACTTGTTTAGCCTACTAAAACTTCCAACGTACACAGCCTCTCCTGCTCAATCTGGCCAGAGCTCAACACCGACATTGCGAACGTCCAGCGATTGCTCCTACCACTAAAGGTGCCAGCCCTGAAAGCTCTTGCTGGTCCTCATCTCCCACTGGTAACCTCTCAAACGAACCACAAACACTTGGCCTCTGAACTTGTTTAGCCTACTAAAACTTCCAACGTACACAGCCTCTCCTGCTCAATCTGGCCAAAATTAAACACCGAAATTGTGAACGTCCAGGGATTGCTCCTACACTAAAGGTGCCAGCCCTGAAAGCTCTTGCTGGTCCTCATCTCCCACTGGTAACCTCTCAAACGAACCACAAACACTTGGGCTCTGAACTTGTTTAGCCCACTAAAACTTCCAACGTACACAGCCTCTCCTGCTCAATCTGGCCAGAGCTCAACTCCGAAATTGCGAACGTCCAGGGATTGCTCCTACACTAAAGGTGCCAGCCCTGAAAGCTCTTGCTGGTCCTCATCTCCCACTGGTAACCTCTCAAACGAACCACAAACACTTGGCCTCTGAACTTGTTTAGCCTACTAAAACTTCCAACGTACACAGCCTCTCCTGCTCAATCTGGCCAGAGCTCAACACCGACATTGCGAACGTCCAAGGATTGCTCCTACACTAAAGGTGCCAGCCCTGAAAGCTCTTGCTGGTCCTCATCTCCCACTGGTAACCTCTCAACGAACCACAAACACTTGGGCTCTGAACTTGTTTAGCCTACTAAAACTTCCAACGTACACAGCCTCTCCTGCTCAAATCTGGCCAGAGCTCAACACCGACATTGCGAACGTCCAGCGATTGCTCCTACACTAAAGGTGCCAGCCCTGAAAGCTCTTGCTGGTCCTCATCTCCCACTGGTAACCTCTCAAACGAACCACAAACACTTGGCTCTGAACTTGTTTAGCCTACTAAAACTTCCAACGTGCACAGCCTCTCCTGCTCAATCTGGCCAGAGCTCAACACCGAAATTGCGAACGTCCAAGGATTGCTCCTACACTAAAGGTGCCAGCCCTGAAAGCTCTTGCTGGTCCTCATCTCCCACTGGTAACCTCTCAAACGAACCACAAACACTTGGGCTCTGAACTTGTTTAGCCTACTAAAACTTCCAACGTACACAGCCTCTCCTGCTCAATCTGGCCAGAGCTCCACACCGAAATTGTGAACGTCCAGGGATTGCTCCTACACTAAAGGTGCCAGCCCTGAAAGCTCTTGCTGGTCCTCATCTCCCACTGGTAACCTCTCAAACGAACCACAAACACTTGGCCTCTGAACTTGTTTAGCCCACTAAAACTTCCAACGTACACAGCCTCTCCTGCTCAATCTGGCCAGAGCTCAACACCGAAATTGCTAACGTCCAAGGATTGCTCCTACACTAAAGGTGCCAGCCCTGAAAGCTCTTGCTGGTCCTCATCTCCCACTGGTAACCTCTCAAACGAACCACAAACTCTTGGCCTCTGAACTTGTTTAGCCTACTAAAACTTCCAACGTACACAGCCTCTCCTGCTCAATCTGGCCAGAGCTCAACACCGAAATTGCGAACGTCCAAGGATTGCTCCTACACTAAAGGTGCCAGCCCTGAAAGCTCTTGCTGGTCCTCATCTCCCACTGGTAACCTCTCAAACGAACCACAAACACTTGGGCTCTGAACTTGTTTAGCCTACTAAAACTTCCAACGTACACAGCCTCTCCTGCTCAATCTGGCCAGAGCTCAACACCGACATTGCGAACGTCCAGCGATTGCTCCTACACTAAAGGTGCCAGCCCTGAAAGCTCTTGCTGGTCCTCATCTCCCACTGGTAACCTGTCAAACGAACCACAAACACTGGGCTCTGAACTTGTTTAGCCTACTAAAACTTCCAACGTACACAGCCTCTCCTGCTCAATCTGGCCAGAGCTCCACACCGAAATTGTGAACGTCCAGGGATTGCTCCTACACTAAAGGTGCCAGCCCTGAAAGCTCTTGCTGGTCCTCATCTCCCACTGGTAACCTCTCAAACGAACCACAAACACTTGGGCTCTGAACTTGTTTAGCCTACTAAAACTTCCAACGTACACAGCCTCTCCTGCTCAATCTGGCCAGAGCTCAACACCGACATTGCGAACGTCCAGCGATTGCTCCTACACTAAAGGTGCCAGCCCTGAAAGCTCTTGCTGGTTCCTCATCTCCCACTGGTAACCTCTCAAACGAACCACAAACACTTGGCCTCTGAACTTGTTTAGCCTACTAAAACTTCCAACGTACACAGCCTCTCCTGCTCAATCTGGCCAAAATTCAACACCGAAATTGTGAACGTCCAGGGATTGCTCCTACACTAAAGGTGCCAGCCCTGAAAGGCTCTTGCTGGTCCTCATCTCCCACTGGTAACCTCTCAAACGAACCACAAACACTTGGGCTCTGAACTTGTTTAGCCTACTAAAACTTCCAACATACACAGCCTCTCCTGCTCAATCTGGCCAGAGCTCAACTCCGAAATTGCGAACGTCCAGGGATTGCTCCTACACTAAAGGTGCCAGCCCTGAAAGCTCTTGCTGGTCCTCATCTCCCACTGGTAACCTCTCAAACGAACCACAAACACTTGGGCTCTGAACTTGTTTAGCCTACTAAAACTTCCAACGTACACAGCCTCTCCTGCTCAATCTGGCCAGAGCTCAACACCGACATTGCGAACGTCCAAGGATTGCTCCTACACTAAAGGTGCCAGCCCTGAAAGCTCTTGCTGGTCCTCATCTCCCACTGGTAACCTCTCAAACGAACCACAAACACTTGGGCTCTGAACTTGTTTAGCCTACTAAAACTTCCAACGTACACAGCCTCTCCTGCTCAATCTGGCCAGAGCTCAACACCGACATTGCGAACGTCCAGCGATTGCTCCTACACTAAAGGTGCCAGCCCTGAAAGCTCTTGCTGGTCCTCATCTCCCACTGGTAACCTCTCAAACGAACCACAAACACTTGGGCTCTGAACTTGTTTAGCCTACTAAAACTTCAATGTACACAGCCTCTCCTGCTCAATCTGGCCAGAGCTCCACACCGAAATTGCGAACGTCCAGGGATTGCTCCTACACTAAAGGTGCCAGCCCTGAAAGCTCTTGCTGGTCCTCATCTCCCACTGGTAACCTCTCAAACGAACCACAAACACTTGGCCTCTGAACTTGTTTAGCCTACTAAAACTTCCAACGTACACAGCCTCTCCTGCTCAATCTGGCCAGAGCTCAACTCCGAAATTGCGAACGTCCAGGGATTGCTCCTACACTAAAGGTGCCAGCCCTGAAAGCTCTTGCTGGTCCTCATCTCCCACTGGTAACCTCTCAAACGAACCACAAACACTTGGCCTCTGAACTTGTTTAGCCTACTAAAACTTCCAACGTACACAGCCTCTCCTGCTCAATCTGGCCAGAGCTCAACACCGACATTGCGAACGTCCAGCGATTGCTCCTACACTAAAGGTGCCAGCCCTGAAAGCTCTTGCTGGTCCTCATCTCCCACTGGTAACCTCTCAAACGAACCACAAACACTTGGCCTCTGAACTTGTTTAGCCTACTAAAACTTCCAACGTACACAGCCTCTCCTGCTCAATCTGGCCAAAATTCACCAACGAAATTGCGAACGTCCAGGGATTGCTCCTACACTAAAGGTGCCAGCCCTGAAAAGCTCTTGCTGGTCCTCGTCTCCCACTGGTAACCTCTCAAACGAACCACAAACACTTGGGCTCTGAACTTGTTTAGCCTACTAAAACTTCCAACGTACACAGCCTCTCCTGCTCAATCTGGTCAAAATTCAACACCGAAATTGTGAACGTCCAGGGGATTGCTCCTACACTAAAGGTGCCAGCCCTGAAAGCTCTTGCTGGGTCCTCATCTCCCACTGGTAACCTCTCAAACGAACCACAAACACTTGGGCTCTGAACTTGTTTAGCCTACTAAAACTTCCAACGTACACAGACTCTCCTGCTCAATCTGGCCAGAGCTCAACTCCGAAATTGCGAACGTCCAGGGATTGCTCCTACACTAAAGGTGCCAGCCCTGAAAGCTCTTGCTGGTCCTCATCTCCCACTGGTAACCTCTCAAACGAACCACAAACACTTGGCCTCTGAACTTGTTTAGCCTACTAAAACTTCCAACGTACACAGCCTCTCCTGCTCAATCTGGCCAGAGCTCAACACCGACATTGCGAACGTCCAGCGATTGCTCCTACACTAAAGGTGCCAGCCCTGAAAGCTCTTGCTGGTCCTCATCTCCCACTGGTAACCTCTCAAACGAACCACAAACACTTGGCCTCTGAACTTGTTTAGCCTACTAAAACTTCCAACGTACACAGCCTCTCCTGCTCAATCTGGCCAAAATTCACCAACGAAATTGCGAACGTCCAGGGATTGCTCCTACACTAAAGGTGCCAGCCCTGAAAGCTCTTGCTGGTCCTCGTCTCCCACTGGTAACCTCTCAAACGAACCACAAACACTTGGGCTCTGAACTTGTTTAGCCTACTAAAACTTCCAACGTACACAGCCTCTCCTGCTCAATCTGGCCAAAATTCAACACCGAAATTGTGAACGTCCAGGGATTGCTCCTACACTAAAGGTGCCAGCCCTGAAAGCTCTTGCTGGTCCTCATCTCCCACTGGTAACCTCTCAAACGAACCACAAACACTTGGCCTCTGAACTTGTTTAGCCTACTAAAACTTCCAACGTACACAGACTCTCCTGCTCAATCTGGCCAGAGCTCAACTCCGAAATTGCGAACGTCCAGGATTGCTCCTACACTAAAGGTGCCAGCCCTGAAAGCTCTTGCTGGTCCTCATCTCCCACTGGTAACCTCTCAAACGAACCACAAACACTTGGGCTCTGAACTTGTTTAGCCTACTAAAACTTCCAATGTACACAGCCTCTCCTGCTCAATCTGGCCAAAATTCAACACCGACATTGCGAACGCCCAAGGATTGCTCCTACACTAAAGGTGCCAGCCCTGAAAGCTCTTGCTGGTCCTCATCTCCCACTGTAACCTCTCAAACGAACCACAAACACTTGGGCTCTGAACTTGTTTAGCCTACTAAAACTTCCAACGTACACAGCCTCTCCTGCTCAATCTGGCCAGAGCTCAACACCGACATTGCGAACGTCCAAGGATTGCTCCTACACTAAAGGTGCCAGACCTGAAAGCTCTTGCTGGTCCTCATCTCCCACTGGTAACCTCTCAAAACGAACCACAAACACTTGGGCTCTGAACTTGTTTAGCCTACTAAAACTTCCAACGTACACAGCCTCTCCTGCTCAATCTGGCCAGAGCTCAACACCGACATTGCGAACGTCCCAGGGATTGCTCCTACACTAAAGGTGCCAGCCCTGAAAGCTCTTGCTGGTCCTCATCTCCCACTGGTAACCTCTCAAACGAACCACAAACACTTGGGCTCTGAACTTGTTTAGCCTACTAAAACTTCCAACGTACACAGCCTCTCCTGCTCAATCTGGCCAGAGCTCAACACTGACATTGCGAACGTCCCAAGGATTGCTCCTACACTAAAGGTGCCAGCCCTGAAAGCTCTTGCTGGTCCTCATCTCCCACTGGTAACCTCTCAAACGAACCACAAACACTTGGGCTCTGAACTTGTTTAGCCTACTAAAACTTCCAACGTACACAGCCTCTCCTGCTCAATCTGGCCAGAGCTCAACACCGACATTGCGAACGTCCAAGGATTGCTCCTACACTAAAGGTGCCAGCCCTGAAAGCTCTTGCTGGTCCTCATCTCCCACTGATAACCTCTCAAACGAACCACAAACACTTGGGCTCTGAACTTGTTTAGCCTACTAAAACTTCCAACGTACACAGCCTCTCCCTGCTCAATCTGGCCAGAGCTCAACACCGACATTGCGAACGTCCAGGGATTGCTCCTACACTAAAGGTGCCAGCCCTGAAAGCTCTTGCTGGTCCTCATCTCCCACTGGTAACCTCTCAAACGAACCACAAACACTTGGGCTCTGAACTTGTTTAGCCTACTAAAACTTCCAACGTACACAGCCTCTCCTGCTCAATCTGGCCAGAGCTCAACACCGACATTGCGAACGTCCAAGGATTGCTCCTACACTAAAGGTGCCAGCCCTGAAAGCTCTTGCTGGTCCTCATCTCCCACTGGTAACCTCTCAAACGAACCACAAACACTTGGGCTCTGAACTTGTTTAGCCTACTAAAACTTCCAACGTACACAGCCTCTCCTGCTCAATCTGGCCAAAATTCACCAACGAAATTGCGAACGTCCAGCGATTGCTCCTACACTAAAGGTGCCAGCCCTGAAAGCTCTTGCTGGTCCTCATCTCCCACTGGTAACCTCTCAAACGAACCACAAACACTTGGCCTCTGAACTTGTTTAGCCTACTAAAACTTCCAACGTACACAGCCTCTCCTGCTCAATCTGGCCAAAATTCAACACTGACATTGCGAACGCCCAAGGATTGCTCCTACACTAAAGGTGCCAGCCCTGAAAGCTCTTGCTGGTCCTCATCTCCCACTGGTAACCTCTCAAACGAACCACAAACACTTGGGCTCTGAACTTGTTTAGCCCACTAAAACTTCCAACGTACACAGCCTCTCCTGCTCAATCTGGCCAGAGCTCAACACCGACATTGCGAACGTCCAGCGATTGCTCCTACACTAAAGGTGCCAGCCCTGAAAGCTCTTGCTGGTCCTCATCTCCCACTGGTAACCTCTCAAACGAACCACAAACACTTGGGCTCTGAACTTGTTTAGCCTACTAAAACTTCCAACGTACACAGCCTCTCCTGCTCAATCTGGCCAGAGCTCCACACCGAAATTGCGAACGTCCAGGGGATTGCTCCTACACTAAAGGTGCCAGCCCTGAAAGCTCTTGCTGGTCCTCATCTCCCACTGGTAACCTCTCAAAACGAACCCACAAACACTTGGCCTCTGAACTTGTTTAGCCTACTAAAACTTCCAACGTACACAGCCTCTCCTGCTCAATCTGGCAGAGCTCAACACCGACATTGCGAACGTCCAGCGATTGCTCCTACACTAAAGGTGCCAGCCCTGAAAGCTCTTGCTGGTCCTCATCTCCCACTGGTAACCTCTCAAACGAACCACAAACACTTGGCCTCTGAACTTGTTTAGCCTACTAAAACTTCAACGTACACAGCCTCTCCTGCTCAATCTGGCCAGAGCTCAACACCGACAATTGCGAACGTCCAAGGATTGCTCCTACACTAAAGGTGCCAGCCCTGAAAGCTCTTGCTGGTCCTCATCTCCCACTGGTAACCTCTCAAACGAACCACAAACACTTGGGCTCTGAACTTGTTTAGCCTACTAAAACTTCCAACGTACACAGCCTCTCCTGCTCAATCTGGCCAGAGCTCAACACCGACATTGCGAACGTCCAGCGATTGCTCCTACACTAAAGGTGCCAGCCCTGAAAGCTCTTGCTGGTCCTCATCTCCCACTGGTAACCTCTCAAACGAACCACAAACACTTGGGCTCTGAACTTGTTTAGCCTACTAAAACTTCCAACGTACACAGCCTCTCCTGCTCAATCTGGCCAGAGCTCAACACCGACATTGCGAAAGTCCAGCGATTGCTCCTACACTAAAGGTGCCAGCCCTGAAAGCTCTTGCTGGTCCTCATCTCCCACTGGTAACCTCTCAAACGAACCACAAACACTTGGCCTCTGAACTTGTTTAGCCTACTAAAACTTCCAACGTACACAGACTCTCCTGCTCAATCTGGCCAGAGCTCAACTCCGAAATTGCGAACGTCCAGGGATTGCTCCTACACTAAAAGGTGCCAGCCCTGAAAGCTCTTGCTGGTCCTCATC
The DNA here is from genome assembly GCF_030936135.1 of Gavia stellata. Classification (NCBI taxonomy): domain Eukaryota; kingdom Metazoa; phylum Chordata; class Aves; order Gaviiformes; family Gaviidae; genus Gavia; species Gavia stellata. The sequence goes on from NW_026776488.1 coordinate 53,324, forward strand.
TCCCACTGGTAACCTCTCAAACGAACCACAAACACTTGGCCTCTGAACTTGTTTAGCCTACTAAAACTTCCAACGTACACAGCCTCTCCTGGTCAATCTGGCCAGAGCTCAACACCGACATTGCGAACGCCCAAGGATTGCTCCTACACTAAAGGTGCCAGCCCTGAAAGCTCTTGCTGGTCCTCATCTCCCCACTGGTAACCTCTCAAACGAACCACAAACACTTGGGCTCTGAACTTGTTTAGCCTACTAAAACTTCCAACGTACACAGCCTCTCCTGCTCAATCTGGCCAGAGCTCAACACCGACATTGCGAACGTCCAAGGATTGCTCCTACACTAAAGGTGCCAGCCCTGAAAGCTCTTGCTGGTCCTCATCTCCCACTGGTAACCTCTCAAACGAACCACAAACACTTGGCCTCTGAACTTGTTTAGCCTACTAAAACTTCCAACGTACACAGCCTCTCCTGCTCAATCTGGCCAGAGCTCAACACCGACATTGCGAACGTCCAAGGATTGCTCCTACACTAAAGGTGCCAGCCCTGAAAGCTCTTGCTGGTCCTCATCTCCCACTGGTAACCTCTCAAACGAACCACAAACACATTGGCCTCTGAACTTGTTTAGCCTACTAAAACTTCCAACGTACACAGCCTCTCCTGCTCAATCTGGCCAGAGCTCAACACCGACATTGCGAACGTCCAGCGATTGCTCCTACACTAAAGGTGCCAGCGCTGAAAGCTCTTGCTGGTCCTCATCTCCCACTGGTAACCTCTCAAACGAACCACAAACACTTGCCTCTGAACTTGTGTAGCCTACTAAAACTTCCAACGTACACAGCCTCTCCTGCTCAATCTGGCCAGAGCTCCACACCGAAATTGTGAACGTCCAGGGATTGCTCCTACACTAAAGGTGCCAGCCCTGAAAGCTCTTGCTGGTCCTCATCTCCCACTGGTAACCTCTCAAACGAACCACAAACACTTGGCCTCTGAACTTGTTTAGCCTACTAAAACTTCCAACGTACACAGCCTCTCCTGCTCAATCTGGCCAGAGCTCAACACCGAAATTGCGAACGTCCAAGGATTGCTCCTACACTAAAGGTGCCAGCCCTGAAAGCTCTTGCTGGTCCTCATCTCCCACTGGTAACCTCTCAAACGAACCACAAACACTTGGGCTCTGAACTTGTTTAGCCTACTAAAACTTCCAACGTACACAGCCTCTCCTGCTCAATCTGGCCAGAGCTCAACACCGACATTGCGAACGTCCAAGGATTGCTCCTACACTAAAGGTGGCCAGCCCTGAAAGCTCTTGCTGGTCCTCATCTCCCACTGGTAACCTCTCAAACGAACCACAAACACTTGGCCTCTGAACTTGTTTAGCCTACTAAAACTTCCAACGTACACAGCCTCTCCTGCTCAATCTGGCCAGAGCTCAACACCGACATTGCGAACGTCCAGCGATTGCTCCTACACTAAAGGTGCCAGCCCTGAAAGCTCTTGCTGGTCCTCATCTCCCACTGGTAACCTCTCAAACGAACCACAAACACTTGGCCTCTGAACTTGTTTAGCCTACTAAAACTTCCAACGTACACAGCCTCTCCTGCTCAATCTGGCCAGAGCTCAACACCGACATTGCGAACGTCCAGGGATTGCTCCTACACTAAAGGTGCCAGCCCTGAAAGCTCTTGCTGGTCCTCATCTCCCACTGGTAACCTCTCAAACGAAACCACAAACACTTGGGCTCTGAACTTGTTTAGCCCCACTAAAACTTCCAACGTACACAGCCTCTCCTGCTCAATCTGGCCAGAGCTCAACTCCGAAATTGCGAACGTCCAAGGATTGCTCCTACACTAAAGGTTGCCAGCCCTGAAAGCTCTTGCTGGTCCTCATCTCCCACTGGTAACCTCTCAAACGAACCACAAACACTTGGCCTCTGAACTTGTTTAGCCTACTAAAACTTCCAACGTACACAGCCTCTCCTGCTCAATCTGGCCAGAGCTCAACACCGAAATTGCGAACGTCCAAGGATTGCTCCTACACTAAAGGTGCCAGCCCCTGAAAGCTCTTGCTGGTCCTCATCTCCCACTGGTAACCTCTCAAACGAACCACAAACACTTGGGCTCTGAACTTGTTTAGCCTACTAAAACTTCCAACGTACACAGCCTCTCCTGCTCAATCTGGCCAGAGCTCCACACCGAAATTGTGAACGTCCAGGGATTGCTCCTACACTAAAGGTGCCAGCCCTGAAAGCTCTTGCTGGTCCCTCATCTCCCACTGGTAACCTCTCAAACGAACCACAAACACTTGGCCTCTGAACTTGTTTAGCCTACTAAAACTTCCAACGTACACAGCCTCTCCTGCTCAATCTGGCCAGAGCTCAACTCCGAAATTGCGAACGTCCAGGGATTGCTCCTACACTAAAGGTGCCAGCCCTGAAAGCTCTTGCTGGTCCTCATCTCCCACTGGTAACCTCTCAAACGAACCACAAACACTTGGGCTCTGAACTTGTTTAGCCCACTAAAACTTCCAACGTACACAGCCTCTCCTGCTCAATCTGGCCAGAGCTCAACTCCGAAATTGCGAACGTCCAGGGATTGCTCCTACACTAAAGGTGCCAGACCTGAAAGCTCTTGCTGGTCCTCATCTCCCACTGGTAACCTCTCAAACGAACCACAAACACTTGGGCTCTGAACTTGTTTAGCCTACTAAAACTTCCAACGTACACAGCCTCTCCTGCTCAATCTGGCCAGAGCTCAACACCGAAATTGCGAACGTCCAAGGATTGCTCCTACACTAAAGGTGCCAGCCCTGAAAGCTCTTGCTGGTCCTCATCTCCCACTGGTAACCTCTCAAACGAACCACAAACACTTGGGCTCTGAACTTGTTTAGCCTACTAAAACTTCCAACGTACACAGCCTCTCCTGCTCAATCTGGCCAGAGCTCAACACCGAAATTGCGAACGTCCAAGGATTGCTCCTACACTAAAGGTGCCAGCCCTGAAAGCTCTTGCTGGTCCTCATCTCCCACTGGTAACCTCTCAAACGAACCACAAACACTTGGGCTCTGAACTTGTTTAGCCTACTAAAACTTCCAACGTACACAGCCTCTCCTGCTCAATCTGGCCAGAGCTCCACACCGAAATTGTGAACGTCCAGGATTGCTCCTACACTAAAGGTGCCAGCCCTGAAAGCTCTTGCTGGTCCTCATCTCCCACTGGTAACCTCTCAAACGAACCACAAACACTTGGGCTCTGAACTTGTTTAGCCTACTAAAACTTCCAACGTGCACAGCCTCTCCTGCTCAATCTGGCCAGAGCTCAACACCGAAATTGCTAACGTCCAAGGATTGCTCCTACACTTAAGGTGCCAGCCCTGAAAGCTCTTGCTGGTCCTCATCTCCCACTGGTAACCTCTCAAACGAACCACAAACACTTGGGCTCTGAACTTGTTTAGCCTACTAAAACTTCCAACGTACACAGCCTCTCCTGCTCAATCTGGCCAGAGCTCCACACCGAAATTGCGAACGTCCAGGGATTGCTCCTACACTAAAGGTGCCAGCCCTGAAAGCTCTTGCTGGTCCTCATCTCCCACTGGTAACCTCTCAAACGAACCACAAACACTTGGGCTCTGAACTTGTTTAGCCCACTAAAACTTCCAACGTACACAGCCTCTCCTGCTCAATCTGGCCAGAGCTCAACACCGAAATTGCTAACGTCCAAGGATTGCTCATACACTAAAGGTGCCAGCCCTGAAAGCTCTTGCTGGTCCTCATCTCCCACTGGTAACCTCTCAAACGAACCACAAACACTTGGGCTCTGAACTTGTTTAGCCTACTAAAACTTCCAACGTACACAGCCTCTCCTGCTCAATCTGGCCAGAGCTCAACACCGAAATTGCGAACGTCCAAGGATTGCTCCCTACACTAAAGGTGCCAGCCCTGAAAGCTCTTGCTGGTCCTCATCTCCCACTGGTAACCTCTCAAACGAACCACAAACACTTGGGCTCTGAACTTGTTTAGCCTACTAAAACTTCCAACGTAACACAGCCTCTCCTGCTCAATCTGGCCAGAGCTCAACACCGACATTGCGAACGTCCAAGGATTGCTCCTACACTAAAGGTGCCAGCCCTGAAAGCTCTTGCTGGTCCTCATCTCCCACTGGTAACCTCTCAAACGAACCACAAACACTTGGGCTCTGAACTTGTTTAGCCTACTAAAACTTCCAACGTACACAGCCTCTCCTGCTCAATCTGGCCAGAGCTCAACACCGACATTGCGAACGTCCAAGGATTGCTCCTACACTAAAGGTGCCAGCCCTGAAAGCTCTTGCTGGTCCTCATCTCCCACTGGTAACCTCTCAAACGAACCACAAACACTTGGGCTCTGAACTTGTTTAGCCTACTAAAACTTCCAACGTACACAGCCTCTCCTGCTCAATCTGGCCAGAGCTCAACACCGACATTGCGAACGTCCAGCGATTGCTCCTACACTAAAGGTGCCAGCCCTGAAAGCTCTTGCTGGTCCTCATCTCCCACTGGTAATCTCTCAAACGAACCACAAACACTTGGCCTCTGAACTTGTTTAGCCTACTAAAACTTCCAACGTGCACAGCCTCTCCTGCTCAATCTGGCCAGAGCTCAACACCGAAATTGCTAACGTCCAAGGATTGCTCCTACACTAAAGGTGCCAGCCCTGAAAGCTCTTGCTGGTCCTCATCTCCCACTGGTAACCTCTCAAACGAACCACAAACACTTGGGCTCTGAACTTGTTTAGCCTACTAAAACTTCCAATGTACACAGCCTCTCCTGCTCAATCTGGCCAGAGCTCAACACCGAAATTGCGAACGTCCAAGGATTGCTCCTACACTAAAGGTGCCAGCCCTGAAAACTCTTGCTGGTCCTCATCTCCCACTGGTAACCTCTCAAACGAACCACAAACACTTGGCCTCTGAACTTGTTTTAGCCTACTAAAACTTCCAACGTACACAGCCTCTCCTGCTCAATCTGGCCAGAGCTCCACACCGAAATTGTGAACGTCCAGGGATTGCTCCTACACTAAAGGTGCCAGCCCTGAAAGCTCTTGCTGGTCCTCATCTCCCACTGGTAACCTCTCAAACGAACCACAAACACTTGGGCTCTGAACTTGTTTTAGCCTACTAAAACTTCCAACGTGCACAGCCTCTCCTGCTCAATCTGGCCAGAGCTCAACACCGAAATTGCTAACGTCCAAGGATTGCTCCTACACTTAAGGTGCCAGCCCTGAAAGCTCTTGCTGGTCCTCATCTCCCACTGGTAACCTCTCAAACGAACCACAAACACTTGGGCTCTGAACTTGTTTAGCCTACTAAAACTTCCAACGTACACAGCCTCTCCTGCTCAATCTGGCCAGAGCTCCACACCGAAATTGCGAACGTCCAGGGATTGCTCCTACACTAAAGGTGCCAGCCCTGAAAGCTCTTGCTGGTCCTCATCTCCCACTGGTAACCTCTCAAACGAACCACAAACACTTGGGCTCTGAACTTGTTTAGCCCACTAAAACTTCCAACGTACACAGCCTCTCCTGCTCAATCTGGCCAGAGCTCAACACCGAAATTGCTAACGTCCAAGGATTGCTCCTACACTAAAGGTGCCAGCCCTGAAAGCTCTTGCTGGTCCTCATCTCCCACTGGTAACCTCTCAAACGAACCACAAACACTTGGCCTCTGAACTTGTTTAGCCTACTAAAAACTTCCAACGTGCACAGCCTCTCCTGCTCAATCTGGCCAGAGCTCAACACCGACATTGCGAACGTCCAGGGATTGCTCCTACACTAAAGGTGCCAGCCCTGAAAGCTCTTGCTGGTCCTCATCTCCCACTGGTAACCTCTCAAACGAACCACAAACACTTGGGCTCTGAACTTGTTTAGCCTACTAAAACTTCCAACGTACACAGCCTCTCCTGCTCAATCTGGTCAAAATTCAACACCGAAATTGTGAACGTCCAGGGATTCTCCTACACTAAAGGTGCCAGCCCTGAAAGCTCTTGCTGGTCCTCATCTCCCACTGGTAACCTCTCAAACGAACCACAAACACTTGGGCTCTGAACTTGTTTAGCCTACTAAAACTTCCAACGTACACAGCCTCTCCTGCTCAATCTGGCCAGAGCTCCACACCGAAATTGTGAACGTCCAGCGATTGCTCCTACACTAAAGGTGCCAGCCCTGAAAGCTCTTGCTGGTCCTCATCTCCCACTGGTAACCTCTCAAACGAACCACAAACACTTGGGCTCTGAACTTGTTTAGCCTACTAAAACTTCCAACGTACACAGCCTCTCCTGCTCAATCTGGCCAGAGCTCAACACCGACATTGCGAACGTCCAGCGATTGCTCCTACACTAAAGGTGCCAGCCCTGAAAGCTCTTGCTGGTCCTCATCTCCCACTGGTAACCTCTCAAACGAACCACAAACACTTGGGCTCTGAACTTGTTTAGCCTACTAAAACTTCCAACGTACACAGCCTCTCCTGCTCAATCTGGCCAGAGCTCAACACCGACATTGCGAACGTCCAGCGATTGCTCCTACACTAAAGGTGCCAGCCCTGAAAGCTCTTGCTGGTCCTCATCTCCCACTGGTAACCTCTCAAACGAACCACAAACACTTGGGCTCTGAACTTGTTTAGCCTACTAAAACTTCCAACGTGCACAGCCTCTCCTGCTCAATCTGGCCAGAGCTCAACACCGAAATTGCTAACGTCCAAGGATTGCTCCTACACTAAAGGTGCCAGCCCTGAAAGCTCTTGCTGGTCCTCATCTCCCACTGGTAACCTCTCAAACGAACCACAAACACTTGGGCTCTGAACTTTTTTAGCCTACTAAAACTTCCAACGTACACAGCCTCTCCTGCTCAATCTGGCCAGAGCTCAACACCGAAATTGCGAACGTCCCAAGGATTGCTCCTACACTAAAGGTGCCAGCCCTGAAAGCTCTTGCTGGTCCTCATCTCCCACTGGTAACCTCTCAAACGAACCACAAACACTTGGGCTCTGAACTTGTTTAGCCTACTAAAACTTCCAACGTACACAGCCTCTCCTGCTCAATCTGGCCAGAGCTCCACACCGAAATTGTGAACGTCCAGGGATTGCTCCTACACTAAAGGTGCCAGCCCTGAAAGCTCTTGCTGGTCCTCATCTCCACTGGTAACCTCTCAAACGAACCACAAACACTTGGGCTCTGAACTTGTTTAGCCCACTAAAACTTCCAACGTACACAGCCTCTCCTGCTCAATCTGGCCAGAGCTCAACACCGAAATTGCTAACGTCCAAGGATTGCTCCTACACTAAAGGTGCCAGCCCTGAAAGCTCTTGCTGGTCCTCATCTCCCACTGGTAACCTCTCAAACGAACCACAAACACTTGGGCTCTGAACTTGTTTAGCCTACTAAAACTTCCAACGTACACAGCCTCTCCTGCTCAATCTGGCCAGAGCTCAACACCGAAATTGCGAACGTCCAAGGATTGCTCCTACACTAAAGGTGCCAGCCCTGAAAGCTCTTGCTGGTCCTCATCTCCCACTGGTAACCTCTCAAACGAACCACAAACACTTGGGCTCTGAACTTGTTTAGCCTACTAAAACTTCCAACGTACACAGCCTCTCCTGCTCAATCTGGCCAGAGCTCAACACCGACATTGCGAACGTCCAAGGATTGCTCCTACACTAAAGGTGCCAGCCCTGAAAGCTCTTGCTGGTCCTCATCTCCCACTGGTAACCTCTCAAACGAACCACAAACACTTGGCCTCTGAACTTGTTTAGCCTACTAAAACTTCCAACGTACACAGCCTCTCCTGCTCAATCTGGCCAGAGCTCAACACCGACATTGCGAACGTCCAAGGATTGCTCCTACACTAAAGGGGCCAGCCCTGAAAGCTCTTGCTGGTCCTCATCTCCCACTGGTAACCTCTCAAACGAACCACAAACACTTGGCCTCTGAACTTGTTTAGCCTACTAAAACTTCCAACGTACACAGCCTCTCCTGCTCAATCTGGCCAGAGCTCAACACCGACATTGCGAACGTCCAGCGATTGCTCCTACACTAAAGGTGCCAGCCCTGAAAGCTCTTGCTGGTCCTCATCTCCCACTGGTAACCTCTCAAACGAACCACAAACACTTGGCCTCTGAACTTGTTTAGCCTACTAAAACTTCCAACGTGCACAGCCTCTCCTGCTCAATCTGGCCAGAGCTCCACACCGAAATTGCTAACGTCCAAGGATTGCTCCTACACTAAAGGTGCCAGCCCTGAAAGCTCTTGCTGGTCCTCATCTCCCACTGGTAACCTCTCAAACGAACCACAAACACTTGGGCTCTGAACTTGTTTAGCCTACTAAAACTTCCAACGTACACAGCCTCTCCTGCTCAATCTGGCCAGAGCTCAACACCGACATTGCGAACGTCCAGGGATTGCTCCTACACTAAAGGTGCCAGCCCTGAAAGCTCTTGCTGGTCCTCATCTCCCACTGGTAAACCTCTCAAACGAACCACAAACACTTGGGCTCTGAACTTGTTTAGCCCACTAAAACTTCCAACGTACACAGCCTCTCCTGCTCAATCTGGCCAGAGCTCAACTCCGAAATTGCGAACGTCCAGGGATTGCTCCTACACTAAAGGTGCCAGCCCTGAAAGCTCTTGCTGGTCCTCATCTCCCACTGGTAACCTCTCAACGAACCACAAACACTTGGGCTCTGAACTTGTTTAGCCTACTAAAACTTCCAACGTACACAGCCTCTCCTGCTCAATCTGGCCAGAGCTCAACACCGAAATTGCGAACGTCCAAGGATTGCTCCTACACTAAAGGTGCCAGCCCTGAAAGCTCTTGCTGGTCCTCATCTCCCACTGGTAACCTCTCAAACGAACCACAAACACTTGGCCTCTGAACTTGTTAGCCTACTAAAACTTCCAACGTACACAGCCTCTCCTGCTCAATCTGGCCAGAGCTCAACACCGACATTGCGAACGTCCAAGGATTGCTCCTACACTAAAGGTGCCAGCCCTGAAAGCTCTTGCTGGTCCTCATCTCCCACTGGTAACCTCTCAAACGAACCACAAACACTTGGCCTCTGAACTTGTTTAGCCTACTAAAACTTCCAACGTACACAGCCTCTCCTGCTCAATCTGGCCAGAGCTCAACACCGACATTGCGAACGTCCAGCGATTGCTCCTACACTAAAGGTGCCAGCCCTGAAAGCTCTTGCTGGTCCTCATCTCCCACTGGTAACCTCTCAAACGAACCCACAAACACTTGGCCTCTGAACTTGTTTAGCCTACTAAAACTTCCAACGTACACAGCCTCTCCTGCTCAATCTGGCCAGAGCTCCACACCGAAATTGTGAACGTCCAGGGATTGCTCCTACACTAAAGGTGCCAGCCCTGAAAGCTCTTGCTGGTCCCTCATCTCCCACTGGTAACCTCTCAAACGAACCACAAACACTTGGCCTCTGAACTTGTTTAGCCTACTAAAAACTTCCAACGTACACAGCCTCTCCTGCTCAATCTGGCCAGAGCTCAACACCGACCATTGCGAACGTCCAGGGATTGCTCCTACACTAAAGGTGCCAGCCCTGAAAGCTCTTGCTGGTCCTCATCTCCCACTGGTAACCTCTCAAACGAACCACAAACACTTGGGCTCTGAACTTGTTTAGCCCACTAAAACTTCCAACGTACACAGCCTCTCCTGCTCAATCTGGCCAGAGCTCAACTCCGAAATTGCGAACGTCCAGCGATTGCTCCTACACTAAAGGTGCCAGCCCTGAAAGCTCTTGCTGGTCCTCATCTCCCACTGGTAACCTCTCAAACGAACCACAAACACTTGGGCTCTGAACTTGTTTAGCCTACTAAAAACTTCCAACGTACACAGCCTCTCCTGCTCAATCTGGCCAGAGCTCAACACCGAAATTGCGAACGTCCAAGGATTGCTCCTACACTAAAGGTGCCAGCCCTGAAAGCTCTTGCTGGTCCTCATCTCCCACTGGTAACCTCTCAAACGAACCACAAACACTTGGGCTCTGAACTTGTTTAGCCTACTAAAACTTCCAACGTACACAGCCTCTCCTGCTCAATCTGGCCAGAGCTGAACACCGACATTGCGAACGTCCAAGGATTGCTCCTACACTAAAGGTGCCAGCCCTGAAAGCTCTTGCTGGTCCTCATCTCCCACTGGTAACCTCTCAAACGAACCACAAACACTTGGGCTCTGAACTTGTTTAGCCTACTAAAACTTCCAACGTACACAGCCTCTCCTGCTCAATCTGGCCAGAGCTCAACACCGACATTGCGAACGTCCAGCGATTGCTCCTACACTAAAGGTGCCAGCCCTGAAAGCTCTTGCTGGTCCTCATCTCCCACTGGTAACCTCTCAAACGAACCACAAACACTTGGCCTCTGAACTTGTTTAGCCTACTAAAACTTCCAACGTACACAGCCTCTCCTGCTCAATCTGGCCAGAGCTCAACTCCGAAATTGCGAACGTCCAGGGATTGCTCCTACACTAAAGGTGCCAGCCCTGAAAGCTCTTGCTGGTCCTCATCTCCCACTGGTAACCTCTCAAACGAACCACAAACACTTGGCCTCTGAACTTGTTTAGCCTACTAAAACTTCCAACGTACACAGCCTCTCCTGCTCAATCTGGCCAGAGCTCAACACCGAAATTGCTAACGTCCAAGGATTGCTCCTACACTAAAGGTGCCCAGCCCTGAAAGCTCTTGCTGGTCCCTCATCTCCCACTGGTAACCTCTCAAACGAACCACAAACACTTGGGCTCTGAACTTGTTTAGCCTACTAAAACTTCCAACGTACACAGCCTCTCCTGCTCAATCTGGCCAGAGCTCAACACCGACATTGCGAACGTCCAGCGATTGCTCCTACACTAAAGGTGCCAGCCCTGAAAGCTCTTGCTGGTCCTCATCTCCCACTGGTAACCTCTCAAACGAACCACAAACACTTGGGCTCTGAACTTGTTTAGCCTACTAAAACTTCCAACGTGTACAGCCTCTCCTGCTCAATCTGGCCAGAGCTCCACACCGAAATTGTGAACGTCCAGGGATTGCTCCTACACTAAAGGTGCCAGCCCTGAAAGCTCTTGCTGGTCCTCATCTCCCACTGGTAACCTCTCAAACGAACCACAAACACTTGGGCTCTGAACTTGTTTAGGCTACTAAAACTTCCAACGTACACAGCCTCTCCTGCTCAATCTGGCCAGAGCTCAACACCGAAATTGCTAACGTCCAAGGATTGCTCCTACACTAAAGGTGCCAGCCCTGAAAGCTCTTGCTGGTCCTCATCTCCCACTGGTAACCTCTCAAACGAACCACAAACACTTGGGCTCTGAACTTGTTTAGCCTACTAAAACTTCCAACGTACACAGCCTCTCCTGCTCAATCTGGCCAGAGCTCAACACCGACATTGCGAACGTCCAAGGATTGCTCCTACACTAAAGGTGCCAGCCCTGAAAGCTCTTGCTGGTCCTCATCTCCCACTGGTAACCTCTCAAACGAACCACAAACACTTGGGCTCTGAACTTGTTTAGCCTACTAAAACTTCCAACGTACACAGCCTCTCCTGCTCAATCTGGCCAGAGCTCAACACCGACATTGCGAACGTCCAGCGATTGCTCCTACACTAAAGGTGCCAGCCCTGAAAGCTCTTGCTGGTCCTCATCTCCCACTGCTAACCTCTCAAAACGAACCACAAACACTTGGGCTCTGAACTTGTTTAGCCTACTAAAACTTCCAACGTACACAGCCTCTCCTGCTCAATCTGGCCAGAGCTCCACACCGAAATTGTGAACGTCCAGGGATTGCTCCTACACTAAAGGTGCCAGCCCTGAAAGCTCTTGCTGGTCCTCATCTCCCACTGGTAACCTCTCAAAAGAACCACAAAACACTTGGCCTCTGAACTTGTTTAGCCTACTAAAACTTCCAACGTACACAGCCTCTCCTGCTCAATCTGGCCAGAGCTCAACTCCGAAATTGCGAACGTCCAGGGATTGCTCCTACACTAAAGGTGCCAGCCCTGAAAGCTCTTGCTGGTCCTCATCTCCCACTGGTAACCTCTCAAACGAACCACAAACACTTGGGCTCTGAACTTGTTTAGCCCACTAAAACTTCCAACGTACACAGCCTCTTCTGCTCAATCTGGCCAGAGCTCAACTCCGAAATTGCGAACGTCCAGGGATTGCTCCTACACTAAAGGTGCCAGCCCTGAAAGCTCTTGCTGGTCCTCATCTCCCACTGGTAACCTCTCAAACGAACCACAAACACTTGGGCTCTGAACTTGTTTAGCCCACTAAAACTTCCAACGTACACAGCCTCTCCTGCTCAATCTGGCCAGAGCTCAACACCGACATTGCGAACGTCCAGCGATTGCTCCTACACTAAAGGTGCCAGCCCTGAAAGCTCTTGCTGGTCCTCATCTCCCACTGGTAACCTCTCAAAACGAACCACAAACACTTGGCCTCTGAACTTGTTTAGCCTACTAAAACTTCCAACGTAACACAGCCTCTCCTGCTCAATCTGGCCAGAGCTCAACACCGAAATTGCGAACGTCCCAAGGATTGCTCCTACACTAAAGGTGCCAGCCCTGAAAGCTCTTGCTGGTCCTCATCTCCCACTGGTAACCTCTCAAACGAACCACAAACACTTGGGCTCTGAACTTGTTTAGCCTACTAAAACTTCCAACGTACACAGCCTCTCCTGCTCAATCTGGCCAGAGCTCAACACCGACATTGCGAACGTCCAGCGATTGCTCCTACACTAAAGGTGCCAGCCCTGAAAGCTCTTGCTGGTCCTCATCTCCCACTGGTAACCTCTCAAACGAACCACAAACACTTGGGCTCTGAACTTGTTTAGCCTACTAAAACTTCCAACGTGTACAGCCTCTCCTGCTCAATCTGGCCAGAGCTCCACACCGAAATTGTGAACGTCCAGGGATTGCTCCTACACTAAAGGTGCCAGCCCTGAAAGCTCTTGCTGGTCCTCATCTCCCACTGGTAACCTCTCAAACGAACCACAAACACTTGGCTCTGAACTTGTTTAGGCTACTAAAACTTCCAACGTACACAGCCTCTCCTGCTCAATCTGGCCAGAGCTCAACACCGAAATTGCTAACGTCCAAGGGATTGCTCCTACACTAAAGGTGCCAGCCCTGAAAGCTCTTGCTGGTCCTCATCTCCCCACTGGTAACCTCTCAAACCAACCACAAACACTTGGGCTCTGAACTTGTTTAGCCTACTAAAACTTCCAACGTACACAGCCTCTCCTGCTCAATCTGGCCAGAGCTCAACACCGACATTGCGAACGTCCAAGGATTGCTCCTACACTAAAGGTGCCAGCCCTGAAAGCTCTTGCTGGTCCTCATCTCCCACTGGTAACCTCTCAAACGAACCACAAACACTTGGCCTCTGAACTTGTTTAGCCTACTAAAACTTCCAACGTACACAGCCTCTCCTGCTCAATCTGGCCAGAGCTCAACACCGACATTGCGAACGTCCAGCGATTGCTCCTACACTAAAGGTGCCAGCCCTGAAAGCTCTTGCTGGTCCTCATCTCCCACTGCTAACCTCTCAAACGAACCACAAACACTTGGCCTCTGAACTTGTTTAGCCTACTAAAACTTCCAACGTACACAGCCTCTCCTGCTCAATCTGGCCAGAGCTCAACTCCGAAATTGCGAACGTCCAGGGATTGCTCCTACACTAAAGGTGCCAGCCCTGAAAGCTCTTGCTGGTCCTCATCTCCCACTGGTAACCTCTCAAACGAACCACAAACACTTGGCCTCTGAACTTGTTTAGCCTACTAAAACTTCCAACGTACACAGCCTCTCCTGCTCAATCTGGCCAGAGCTCAACTCCGAAATTGCGAACGTCCAGGGATTGCTCCTACACTAAAGGTGCCAGCCCTGAAAGCTCTTGCTGGTCCTCATCTCCCACTGGTAACCTCTCAAACGAACCACAAACACTTGGGCTCTGAACTTGTTTAGCCTACTAAAACTTCCAACGTACACAGCCTCTCCTGCTCAATCTGGCCAAAATTCAACACCGAAATTGTGAACGTCCAGGGATTGCTCCTACACTAAAGGTGCCAGCCCTGAAAGCTCTTGCTGGTCCTCATCTCCCACTGGTAACCTCTCAAACGAACCACAAACACTTGGGCTCTGAACTTGTTTAGCCTACTAAAACTTCCAACATACACAGCCTCTCCTGCTCAATCTGGCCAGAGCTCAACACCGACATTGCGAACGTCCAGCGATTGCTCCTACACTAAAGGTGCCAGCCCTGAAAGCTCTTGCTGGTCCTCATCTCCCACTGGTACCAGTGGGAGATGAGGACCAGCAAGAGCTTTCAGGGCTGGCACCTTTAGTGTAGGAGCAATCGCTGGACGTTCGCAATGTCGGTGTTGAGCTCTGGCCAGATTGAGCAGGAGAGGCTGTGTAATGTTGGAAGTTTTAGTAGGCTAAACAAGTTCAGAGCCCAAGTGTTTGTGGTTCGTTTGAGAGGTTACCAGTGGGAGATGAGGACCAGCAAGAGCTTTCAGGGCTGGCACCTTTAGTGTAGGAGCAATCCCTGGACGTTCACAATTTCGGTGTTGAATTTTGGCCAGATTGAGCAGGAGAGGCTGTGTACGTTGGAAGTTTTAGTAGGCTAAACAAGTTCAGAGCCCAAGTGTTTTGTGGTTCGTTTGAGAGGTTACCAGTGGGAGATGAGGACCAGCAAGAGCTTTCAGGGCTGGCACCTTTAGTGTAGGAGCAATCCCTGGACGTTCGCAATTTCGGAGTTGAGCTCTGGCCAGATTGAGCAGGAGAGGCTGTGTACGTTGGAAGTTTTAGTAGGCTAAACAAGTTCAGAGGCCAAGTGTTTGTGGTTCGTTTGAGAGGTTACCAGTGGGAGATGAGGACCAGCAAGAGCTTTCAGGGCTGGCACCTTTAGTGTAGGAGCAATCCCTGGACGTTCGCAATTTCGGAGTTGAGCTCTGGCCAGATTGAGCAGGAGAGGCTGTGTACGTTGGAAGTTTTAGTAGGCTAAACAAGTTCAGAGGCCAAGTGTTTGTGGTTCGTTTGAGAGGTTAGCAGTGGGAGATGAGGACCAGCAAGAGCTTTCAGGGCTGGCACCTTTAGTGTAGGAGCAATCGCTGGACGTTCGCAATGTCGGTGTTGAGCTCTGGCCAGATTGAGCAGGAGAGGCTGTGTACGTTGGAAGTTTTAGTAGGCTAAACAAGTTCAGAGGCCAAGTGTTTGTGGTTCGTTTGAGAGGTTACCAGTGGGAGATGAGGACCAGCAAGAGCTTTCAGGGCTGGCACCTTTAGTGTAGGAGCAATCCTTGGACGTTCGCAATGTCGGTGTTGAGCTCTGGCCAGATTGAGCAGGAGAGGCTGTGTACGTTGAAGTTTTAGTAGGCTAAACAAGTTCAGAGCCCAAGTGTTTGTGGTTGGTTTGAGAGGTTACCAGTGGGAGATGAGGACCAGCAAGAGCTTTCAGGGCTGGCACCTTTAGTGTAGGAGCAATCCTTGGACGTTAGCAATTTCGGTGTTGAGCTCTGGCCAGATTGAGCAGGAGAGGCTGTGTACGTTGGAAGTTTTAGTAGCCTAAACAAGTTCAGAGCCCAAGTGTTTGTGGTTCGTTTGAGAGGTTACCAGTGGGAGATGAGGACCAGCAAGAGCTTTCAGGGCTGGCACCTTTAGTGTAGGAGCAATCCCTGGACGTTCACAATTTCGGTGTGGAGCTCTGGCCAGATTGAGCAGGAGAGGCTGTACACGTTGGAAGTTTTAGTAGGCTAAACAAGTTCAGAGCCCAAGTGTTTGTGGTTCGTTTGAGAGGTTACCAGTGGGAGATGAGGACCAGCAAGAGCTTTCAGGGCTGGCACCTTTAGTGTAGGAGCAATCGCTGGACGTTCGCAATGTCGGTGTTGAGCTCTGGCCAGATTGAGCAGGAGAGGCTGTGTACGTTGGAAGTTTTAGTAGGCTAAACAAGTTCAGAGCCCAAGTGTTTGTGGTTCGTTTGAGAGGTTACCAGTGGGAGATGAGGACCAGCAAGAGCTTTCAGGGCTGGCACCTTTAGTGTAGGAGCAATCCTTGGACGTTCGCAATTTCGGTGTTGAGCTCTGGCCAGATTGAGCAGGAGAGGCTGTGTACGTTGGAAGTTTTAGTAGGCTAAACAAGTTCAGAGGCCAAGTGTTTGTGGTTCGTTTGAGAGGTTACCAGTGGGAGATGAGGACCAGCAAGAGCTTTCAGGGCTGGCACCTTTAGTGTAGGAGCAATCGCTGGACGTTCGCAATGTCGGTGTTGAGCTCTGGCCAGATTGAGCAGGAGAGGCTGTGTACGTTGGAAGTTTTAGTGGGCTAAACAAGTTCAGAGCCCAAGTGTTTGTGGTTCGTTTGAGAGGTTACCAGTGGGAGATGAGGACCAGCAAGAGCTTTCAGGGCTGGCACCTTTAGTGTAGGAGCAATCCCTGGACGTTCGCAATTTCGGAGTTGAGCTCTGGCCAGATTGAGCAGAAGAGGCTGTGTACGTTGGAAGTTTTAGTGGGCTAAACAAGTTCAGAGCCCAAGTGTTTGTGGTTCGTTTGAGAGGTTACCAGTGGGAGATGAGGACCAGCAAGAGCTTTCAGGGCTGGCACCTTTAGTGTAGGAGCAATCCCTGGACGTTCGCAATTTCGGAGTTGAGCTCTGGCCAGATTGAGCAGGAGAGGCTGTGTACGTTGGAAGTTTTAGTAGGCTAAACAAGTTCAGAGGCCAAGTGTTTGTGGTTCTTTTGAGAGGTTACCAGTGGGAGATGAGGACCAGCAAGAGCTTTCAGGGCTGGCACCTTTAGTGTAGGAGCAATCCCTGGACGTTCACAATTTCGGTGTGGAGCTCTGGCCAGATTGAGCAGGAGAGGCTGTGTACGTTGGAAGTTTTAGTAGGCTAAACAAGTTCAGAGCCCAAGTGTTTGTGGTTCGTTTGAGAGGTTAGCAGTGGGAGATGAGGACCAGCAAGAGCTTTCAGGGCTGGCACCTTTAGTGTAGGAGCAATCGCTGGACGTTCGCAATGTCGGTGTTGAGCTCTGGCCAGATTGAGCAGGAGAGGCTGTGTACGTTGGAAGTTTTAGTAGGCTAAACAAGTTCAGAGCCCAAGTGGTTTGTGGTTCGTTTGAGAGGTTACCAGTGGGAGATGAGGACCAGCAAGAGCTTTCAGGGCTGGCACCTTTAGTGTAGGAGCAATCCTTGGACGTTCGCAATGTCGGTGTTGAGCTCTGGCCAGATTGAGCAGGAGAGGCTGTGTACGTTGGAAGTTTTAGTAGGCTAAACAAGTTCAGAGCCCAAGTGTTTGTGGTTCGTTTGAGAGGTTACCAGTGGGAGATGAGGACCAGCAAGAGCTTTCAGGGCTGGCACCTTTAGTGTAGGAGCAATCCTTGGACGTTAGCAATTTCGGTGTTGAGCTCTGGCCAGATTGAGCAGGAGAGGCTGTGTACGTTGGAAGTTTTAGTAGCCTAAACAAGTTCAGAGCCCAAGTGTTTGTGGTTCGTTTGAGAGGTTACCAGTGGGAGATGAGGACCAGCAAGAGCTTTCAGGGCTGGCACCTTTAGTGTAGGAGCAATCCCTGGACGTTCACAATTTCGGTGTGGAGCTCTGGCCAGATTGAGCAGGAGAGGCTGTACACGTTGGAAGTTTTAGTAGGCTAAACAAGTTCAGAGCCCAAGTGTTTGTGGTTCGTTTGAGAGGTTACCAGTGGGAGATGAGGACCAGCAAGAGCTTTCAGGGCTGGCACCTTTAGTGTAGGAGCAATCGCTGGACGTTCGCAATGTCGGTGTTGAGCTCTGGCCAGATTGAGCAGGAGAGGCTGTGTACGTTGGAAGTTTTAGTAGGCTAAACAAGTTCAGAGCCCAAGTGTTTGTGGTTCGTTTGAGAGGTTACCAGTGGGAGATGAGGACCAGCAAGAGCTTTCAGGGCTGGCACCTTTAGTGTAGGAGCAATCCTTGGACGTTAGCAATTTCGGTGTTGAGCTCTGGCCAGATTGAGCAGGAGAGGCTGTGTTACGTTGGAAGTTTTAGTAGGCTAAACAAGTTCAGAGGCCAAGTGTTTGTGGTTCGTTTGAGAGGTTACCAGTGGGAGATGAGGACCAGCAAGAGCTTTCAGGGCTGGCACCTTTAGTGTAGGAGGCAATCCCTGGACGTTCGCAATTTCGGAGTTGAGCTCTGGCCAGATTGAGCAGGGAGAGGCTGTTGTACGTTGGAAGTTTTAGTAGGCCTAAACAAGTTCAGAGGCCAAGTGTTTGTGGTTCGTTTGAGAGGTTACCAGTGGGAGATGAGGACCAGCAAGAGCTTTCAGGGCTGGCACCTTTAGTGTAGGAGCAATCGCTGGACGTTCGCAATGTCGGTGTTGAGCTCTGGCCAGATTGAGCAGGAGAGGCTGTGTACGTTGGAAGTTTTAGTAGGCTAAACAAGTTCAGAGCCCAAGTGTTTGTGGTTCGTTTGAGAGGTTACCAGTGGGAGATGAGGACCAGCAAGAGCTTTCAGGGCTGGCACCTTTAGTGTAGGAGCAATCCTTGGACGTTCGCAATGTCGGTGTTCAGCTCTGGCCAGATTGAGCAGGAGAGGCTGTGTACGTTGGAAGTTTTAGTAGGCTAAACAAGTTCAGAGCCCAAGTGTTTGTGGTTCGTTTGAGAGGTTACCAGTGGGAGATGAGGACCAGCAAGAGCTTTCAGGGCTGGCACCTTTAGTGTAGGAGCAATCCTTGGACGTTCGCAATTTCGGTGTTGAGCTCTGGCCAGATTGAGCAGGAGAGGCTGTGTACGTTGGAAGTTTTAGTAGGCTAAAACAAGTTCAGAGCCCAAGTGTTTGTGGTTCGTTTGAGAGGTTACCAGTGGGAGATGAGGACCAGCAAGAGCTTTCAGGGCTGGCACCTTTAGTGTAGGAGCAATCGCCTGGACGTTCGCAATTTCGGAGTTGAGCTCTGGCCAGATTGAGCAGGAGAGGCTGTGTACGTTGGAAGTTTTAGTGGGCTAAACAAGTTCAGAGCCCAAGTGTTTTGTGGTTCGTTTGAGAGGTTACCAGTGGGAGATGAGGACCAGCAAGAGCTTTCAGGGCTGGCACCTTTAGTGTAGGAGCAATCCCTGGACGTTCGCAATGTCGGTGTTGAGCTCTGGCCAGATTGAGCAGGAGAGGCTGTGTACGTTGGAAGTTTTAGTAGGCTAAACAAGTTCAGAGGCCAAGTGTTTGTGGTTCGTTTGAGAGGTTACCAGTGGGAGATGAGGACCAGCAAGAGCTTTCAGGGCTGGCACCTTTAGTGTAGGAGCAATCCCTGGACGTTCACAATTTCGGTGTGGAGCTCTGGCCAGATTGAGCAGGAGAGGCTGTGTACGTTGGAAGTTTTTAGTAGGCTAAACAAGTTCAGAGGCCAAGTGTTTGTGGTTCGTTTGAGAGGTTACCAGTGGGAGATGAGGACCAGCAAGAGCTTTCAGGGCTGGCACCTTTAGTGTAGGAGCAATCGCTGGACGTTCGCAATGTCGGTGTTGAGCTCTGGGCCAGATTGAGCAGGAGAGGCTGTGTACGTTGGAAGTTTTAGTAGGCTAAACAAGTTCAGAGGCCAAGTGTTGTGGTTCGTTTGAGAGGTTACCAGTGGGAGATGAGGACCAGCAAAGAGCTTTCAGGGCTGGCACCTTTAGTGTAGGAGCAATCCTTGGACGTTCGCAATGTCGGTGTTGAGCTCTGGCCAGATTGAGCAGGAGAGGCTGTGTACGTTGGAAGTTTTAGTAGGCTAAACAAGTTCAGAGGCCAAGTGTTTGTGGTTCGTTGAGAGGTTACCAGTGGGAGATGAGGACCAGCAAGAGCTTTCAGGGCTGGCACCTTTAGTGTAGGAGCAATCCTTGGACGTTCGCAATTTCGGTGTTGAGCTCTGGCCAGATTGAGCAGGAGAGGCTGTGTACGTTGGAAAGTTTTAGTAGGCTAAACAAGTTCAGAGCCCAAGTGTTTGTGGTTCGTTTGAGAGGTTACCAGTGGGAGATGAGGACCAGCAAAGAGCTTTCAGGGCTGGCACCTTTAGTGTAGGAGCAATCCCTGGACGTTCGCAATTTCGGAGTTGAGCTCTGGCCAGATTGAGCAGGAGAGGCTGTGTACGTTGGAAGTTTTAGTAGGGGCTAAACAAGTTCAGAGCCCAAGTGTTTGTGGTTCGTTTGAGAGGTTACCAGTGGGAGATGAGGACCAGCAAGAGCTTTCAGGGCTGGCACCTTTAGTGTAGGAGCAATCCCTGGGACGTTCGCAATGTCGGTGTTGAGCTCTGGCCAGATTGAGCAGGAGAGGCTGTGTACGTTGGAAGTTTTAGTAGGCTAAACAAGTTCAGAGCCCAAGTGTTTGTGGTTCGTTTGAGAGGTTACCAGTGGGAGATGAGGACCAGCAAGAGCTTTCAGGGCTGGCACCTTTAGTGTAGGAGCAATCCTTGGACGTTAGCAATTTCGGTGTGGAGCTCTGGCCAGATTGAGCAGGAGAGGCTGTGCACGTTGGAAGTTTTAGTAGGCTAAACAAGTTCAGAGGCCAAGTGTTTGTGGTTCGTTTGAGAGGTTACCAGTGGGAGATGAGGACCAGCAAGAGCTTTCAGGGCTGGCACCTTTAGTGTAGGAGCAATCGCTGGACGTTCGCAATGTCGGTGTTGAGCTCTGGCCAGATTGAGCAGGAGAGGCTGTGTACGTTGGAAGTTTTAGTAGGGCTAAACAAGTTCAGAGGCCAAGTGTTTGTGGTTCGTTTGAGAGGTTACCAGTGGGAGATGAGGACCAGCAAGAGCTTTCAGGGCTGGCCCCTTTAGTGTAGGAGCAATCCTTGGACGTTCGCAATGTCGGTGTTGAGCTCTGGCCAGATTGAGCAGGAGAGGCTGTGTACGTTGGAAGTTTTAGTAGGCTAAACAAGTTCAGAGGCCAAGTGTTTGTGGTTCGTTTGAGAGGTTACCAGTGGGAGATGAGGACCAGCAAGAGCTTTCAGGGCTGGCACCTTTAGTGTAGGAGCAATCCTTGGACGTTCGCAATGTCGGTGTTGAGCTCTGGCCAGATTGAGCAGGAGAGGCTGTGTACGTTGGAAGTTTTAGTAGGCTAAACAAGTTCAGAGCCCAAGTGTTTGTGGTTCGTTTGAGAGGTTACCAGTGGGAGATGAGGACCAGCAAGAGCTTTCAGGGCTGGCACCTTTAGTGTAGGAGCAATCCTTGGACGTTCGCAATTTCGGTGTTGAGCTCTGGCCAGATTGAGCAGGAGAGGCTGTGTACGTTGGAAGTTTTAGTAGGCTAAACAAGTTCAGAGCCCAAGTGTTTGTGGTTCGTTTGAGAGGTTTACCAGTGGGAGATGAGGACCAGCAAGAGCTTTCAGGGCTGGCACCTTTAGTGTAGGAGCAATCCTTGGACGTTAGCAATTTCGGTGTTGAGCTCTGGCCAGATTGAGCAGGAGAGGCTGTGTACGTTGGAAGTTTTAGTGGGCTAAACAAGTTCAGAGCCCAAGTGTTTGTGGGTTCGTTTGAGAGGTTACCAGTGGGAGATGAGGACCAGCAAGAGCTTTCAGGGCTGGCACCTTTAGTGTAGGAGCAATCCCTGGACGTTCACAATTTCGGTGTGGAGCTCTGGCCAGATTGAGCAGGAGAGGCTGTGTACGTTGGAAGTTTTAGTAGGCTAAACAAGTTCAGAGCCCAAGTGTTTGTGGTTCGTTTGAGAGGTTACCAGTGGGAGATGAGGACCAGCAAGAGCTTTCAGGGCTGGCACCTTTAGTGTAGGAGCAATCCTTGGACGTTCGCAATTTCGGTGTTGAGCTCTGGCCAGATTGAGCAGGAGAGGCTGTGTACGTTGGAAGTTTTAGTAGGCTAAAAAAGTTCAGAGCCCAAGTGTTTGTGGTTCGTTTGAGAGGTTACCAGTGGGAGATGAGGACCAGCAAGAGCTTTCAGGGCTGGCACCTTTAGTGTAGGAGCAATCCTTGGACGTTAGCAATTTCGGTGTTGAGCTCTGGCCAGATTGAGCAGGAGAGGCTGTGCACGTTGGAAGTTTTAGTAGGCTAAACAAGTTCAGAGCCCAAGTGTTTGTGGTTCGTTTGAGAGGTTACCAGTGGGAGATGAGGACCAGCAAGAGCTTTCAGGGCTGGCACCTTTAGTGTAGGAGCAATCGCTGGACGTTCGCAATGTCGGTGTTGAGCTCTGGCCAGATTGAGCAGGAGAGGCTGTGTACGTTGGAAGTTTTAGTAGGCTAAACAAGTTCAGAGCCCAAGTGTTTGTGGTTCGTTTGAGAGGTTACCAGTGGGAGATGAGGACCAGCAAGAGCTTTCAGGGCTGGCACCTTTAGTGTAGGAGCAATCGCTGGACGTTCGCAATGTCGGTGTTGAGCTCTGGCCAGATTGAGCAGGAGAGGCTGTGTACGTTGGAAGTTTTAGTAGGCTAAACAAGTTCAGAGCCCAAGTGTTTGTGGTTCGTTTGAGAGGTTACCAGTGGAGATGAGGACCAGCAAGAGCTTTCAGGGCTGGCACCTTTAGTGTAGGAGCAATCGCTGGACGTTCACAATTTCGGTGTGGAGCTCTGGCCAGATTGAGCAGGAGAGGCTGTGTACGTTGGAAGTTTTAGTAGGCTAAACAAGTTCAGAGCCCAAGTGTTTGTGGTTCGTTTGAGAGGTTACCAGTGGGAGATGAGGACCAGCAAGAGCTTTCAGGGCTGGCACCTTTAGTGTAGGAGAATCCCTGGACGTTCACAATTTCGGTGTTTGAATTTTGACCAGATTGAGCAGGAGAGGCTGTGTACGTTGAAGTTTTAGTAGGCTAAACAAGTTCAGAGCCCAAGTGTTTGTGGTTCGTTTGAGAGGTTACCAGTGGGAGATGAGGACCAGCAAGAGCTTTCAGGGCTGGCACCTTTAGTGTAGGAGCAATCCCTGGACGTTCGCAATGTCGGTGTTGAGCTCTGGCCAGATTGAGCAGGAGAGGCTGTGCACGTTGGAAGTTTTAGTAGGCTAAACAAGTTCAGAGGCCAAGTGTTTGTGGTTCGTTTGAGAGGTTACCAGTGGGAGATGAGGACCAGCAAGAGCTTTCAGGGCTGGCACCTTTAGTGTAGGAGCAATCCTTGGACGTTAGCAATTTCGGTGTTGAGCTCTGGCCAGATTGAGCAGGAGAGGCTGTGTACGTTGGAAGTTTTAGTGGGCTAAACAAGTTCAGAGCCCAAGTGTTTGTGGTTCGTTTGAGAGGTTACCAGTGGGAGATGAGGACCAGCAAGAGCTTTCAGGGCTGGCACCTTTAGTGTAGGAGCAATCCCTGGACGTTCGCAATTTCGGTGTGGAGCTCTGGCCAGATTGAGCAGGAGAGGCTGTGTACGTTGGAAGTTTTAGTAGGCTAAACAAGTTCAGAGCCCAAGTGTTTGTGGTTCGTTTGAGAGGTTACCAGTGGGAGATGAGGACCAGCAAGAGCTTTCCAGGGCTGGCACCTTAAGTGTAGGAGCAATCCTTGGACGTTAGCAATTTCGGTGTTGAGCTCTGGCCAGATTGAGCAGGAGAGGCTGTGCACGTTGGAAGTTTTAGTAGGCTAAACAAGTTCAGAGCCCAAGTGTTTGTGGTTCGTTTGAGAGGTTACCAGTGGGAGATGAGGACCAGCAAGAGCTTTCAGGGCTGGCACCTTTAGTGTAGGAGCAATCCCTGGACGTTCACAATTTCGGTGTGAGCTCTGGCCAGATTGAGCAGGAGAGGCTGTGTACGTTGGAAGTTTTAGTAGGCTAAACAAGTTCAGAGGCCAAGTGTTTGTGGTTCGTTTGAGAGGTTACCAGTGGGAGATGAGGACCAGCAAGAGTTTTCAGGGCTGGCACCTTTAGTGTAGGAGCAATCCTTGGACGTTCGCAATTTCGGTGTTGAGCTCTGGCCAGATTGAGCAGGAGAGGCTGTGTACATTGGAAGTTTTAGTAGGCTAAACAAGTTCAGAGCCCAAGTGTTTGTGGTTCGTTTGAGAGGTTACCAGTGGGAGATGAGGACCAGCAAGAGCTTTCAGGGCTGGCACCTTTAGTGTAGGAGCAATCCTTGGACGTTAGCAATTTCGGTGTTGAGCTCTGGCCAGATTGAGCAGGAGAGGCTGTGCACGTTGGAAGTTTTAGTAGGCTAAACAAGTTCAGAGGCCAAGTGTTTGTGGTTCGTTTGAGAGATTACCAGTGGGAGATGAGGACCAGCAAGAGCTTTCAGGGCTGGCACCTTTAGTGTAGGAGCAATCGCTGGACGTTCGCAATGTCGGTGTTGAGCTCTGGCCAGATTGAGCAGGAGAGGCTGTGTACGTTGGAAGTTTTTAGTAGGCTAAACAAGTTCAGAGCCCAAGTGTTTGTGGTTCGTTTGAGAGGTTACCAGTGGGAGATGAGGACCAGCAAGAGCTTTCAGGGCTGGCACCTTTAGTGTAGGAGCAATCCTTGGACGTTCGCAATGTCGGTGTTGAGCTCTGGCCAGATTGAGCAGGAGAGGCTGTGTACGTTGGAAGTTTTAGTAGGCTAAACAAGTTCAGAGCCCAAGTGTTTGTGGTTCGTTTGAGAGGTTACCAGTGGGAGATGAGGACCAGCAAGAGCTTTCAGGGCTGGCACCTTTAGTGTAGGAGCAATCCTTGGACGTTCGCAATGTCGGTGTTGAGCTCTGGCCAGATTGAGCAGGAGAGGCTGTGTACGTTGGAAGTTTTAGTAGGCTAAACAAGTTCAGAGCCCAAGTGTTTGTGGTTCGTTTGAGAGGTTACCAGTGGGAGATGAGGACCAGCAAGAGCTTTCAGGGCTGGCACCTTTAGTGTAGGAGCAATCCTTGGACGTTCGCAATTTCGGTGTTGAGCTCTGGCCAGATTGAGCAGGAGAGGCTGTGTACGTTGGAAGTTTTAGTAGGCTAAACAAGTTCAGAGCCCAAGTGTTTGTGGTTCGTTTGAGAGGTTACCAGTGGGAGATGAGGACCAGCAAGAGCTTTCAGGGCTGGCACCTTTAGTGTAGGAGCAATCCTTGGACGTTAGCAATTTCGGTGTTGAGCTCTGGCCAGATTGAGCAGGAGAGGCTGTGTACGTTGGAAGTTTTAGTGGGCTAAACAAGTTCAGAGCCCAAGTGTTTGTGGTTCGTTTGAGAGGTTACCAGTGGGAGATGAGGACCAGCAAGAGCTTTCAGGGCTGGCACCTTTAGTGTAGGAGCAATCCCTGGACGTTCGCAATTTCGGTGTGGAGCTCTGGCCAGATTGAGCAGGAGAGGCTGTGTACGTTGGAAGTTTTAGTAGGCTAAACAAGTTCAGAGCCCAAGTGTTTGTGGTTCGTTTGAGAGGTTACCAGTGGGAGATGAGGACCAGCAAGAGCTTTCAGGGCTGGCACCTTAAGTGTAGGAGCAATCCTTGGACGTTAGCAATTTCGGTGTTGAGCTCTGGCCAGATTGAGCAGGAGAGGCTGTGCACGTTGGAAGTTTTAGTAGGCTAAACAAGTTCAGAGCCCAAGTGTTTGTGGTTCGTTTGAGAGGTTACCAGTGGGAGATGAGGACCAGCAAGAGCTTTCAGGGCTGGCACCTTTAGTGTAGGAGCAATCCCTGGACGTTCACAATTTCGGTGTGGAGCTCTGGCCAGATTGAGCAGGAGAGGCTGTGTACGTTGGAAGTTTTAGTAGGCTAAACAAGTTCAGAGCCCAAGTGTTTGTGGTTCGTTTGAGAGGTTACCAGTGGGAGATGAGGACCAGCAAGAGCTTTCAGGGCTGGCACCTTTAGTGTAGGAGCAATCCTTGGACGTTCGCAATTTCGGTGTTGAGCTCTGGCCAGATTGAGCAGGAGAGGCTGTGTACGTTGGAAGTTTTAGTAGGCTAAACAAGTTCAGAGCCCAAGTGTTTGTGGTTCGTTTGAGAGGTTACCAGTGGGAGATGAGGACCAGCAAGAGCTTTCAGGGCTGGCACCTTTAGTGTAGGAGCAATCCTTGGACGTTCGCAATTTCGGTGTTGAGCTCTGGCCAGATTGAGCAGGAGAGGCTGTGTACGTTGGAAGTTTTAGTAGGCTAAACAAGTTCAGAGCCCAAGTGTTTGTGGTTCGTTTGAGAGGTTACCAGTGGGAGATGAGGACCAGCAAGAGCTTTCAGGTCTGGCACCTTTAGTGTAGGAGCAATCCCTGGACGTTCGCAATTTCGGAGTTGAGCTCTGGCCAGATTGAGCAGGAGAGGCTGTGTACGTTGGAAGTTTTAGTGGGCTAAACAAGTTCAGAGCCCAAGTGTTTGTGGTTCGTTTGAGAGGTTACCAGTGGGAGATGAGGACCAGCAAGAGCTTTCAGGGCTGGCACCTTTAGTGTAGGAGCAATCCCTGGACGTTCGCAATTTCGGAGTTGAGCTCTGGCCAGATTGAGCAGGAGAGGCTGTGTACGTTGGAAGTTTTAGTAGGCTAAACAAGTTCAGAGGCCAAGTGTTTGTGGTTCGTTTGAGAGGTTACCAGTGGGAGATGAGGACCAGCAAGAGCTTTCAGGGCTGGCACCTTTAGTGTAGGAGCAATCCCTGGACGTTCACAATTTCGGTGTGGAGCTCTGGCCAGATTGAGCAGGAGAGGCTGTGTACGTTGGAAGTTTTAGTAGGCTAAACAAGTTCAGAGCCCAAGTGTTTGTGGTTCGTTTGAGAGGTTACCAGTGGGAGATGAGGACCAGCAAGAGCTTTCAGGGCTGGCACCTTTAGTGTAGGAGCAATCCTTGGACGTTCGCAATTTCGGTGTTGAGCTCTGGCCAGATTGAGCAGGAGAGGCTGTGTACGTTGGAAGTTTTAGTAGGCTAAACAAGTTCAGAGGCCAAGTGTTTGTGGTTCGTTTGAGAGGTTACCAGTGGGAGATGAGGACCAGCAAGAGCTTTCAGGGCTGGCACCTTTAGTGTAGGAGCAATCCTTGGACGTTCGCAATTTCGGAGTTGAGCTCTGGCCAGATTGAGCAGGAGAGGCTGTGTACGTTGGAAGTTTTAGTGGGCTAAACAAGTTCAGAGCCCAAGTGTTTGTGGTTCGTTTGAGAGGTTACCAGTGGGAGATGAGGACCAGCAAGAGCTTTCAGGGCTGGCACCTTTAGTGTAGGAGCAATCCCTGGACGTTCGCAATGTCGGTGTTGAGCTCTGGCCAGATTGAGCAGGAGAGGCTGTGTACGTTGGAAGTTTTAGTAGGCTAAACAAGTTCAGAGGCCAAGTGTTTGTGGTTCGTTTGAGAGGTTACCAGTGGGAGATGAGGACCAGCAAGAGCTTTCAGGGCTGGCACCTTTAGTGTAGGAGCAATCGCTGGACGTTCGCAATGTCGGTGTTGAGCTCTGGCCAGATTGAGCAGGAGAGGCTGTGTACGTTGGAAGTTTTAGTAGGCTAAACAAGTTCAGAGGCCAAGTGTTTGTGGTTCGTTTGAGAGGTTACCAGTGGGAGATGAGGACCAGCAAGAGCTTTCAGGGCTGGCACCTTTAGTGTAGGAGCAATCCTTGGACGTTCGCAATGTCGGTGTTGAGCTCTGGCCAGATTGAGCAGGAGAGGCTGTGTACGTTGGAAGTTTTAGTAGGCTAAACAAGTTCAGAGCCCAAGTGTTTGTGGTTCGTTTGAGAGGTTACCAGTGGGAGATGAGGACCAGCAAGAGCTTTCAGGGGCTGGCACCTTTAGTGTAGGAGCAATCCTTGGACGTTCGCAATTTCGGTGTTGAGCTCTGGCCAGATTGAGCAGGAGAGGCTGTGTACGTTGGAAGTTTTAGTAGGCTAAACAAGTTCAGAGGCCAAGTGTTTGTGGTTCGTTTGAGAGGTTACCAGTGGGAGATGAGGACCAGCAAGAGCTTTCAGGGCTGGCACCTTTAGTGTAGGAGCAATCCCTGGACGTTCACAATTTCGGTGTGGAGCTCTGGCCAGATTGAGCAGGAGAGGCTGTGTACGTTGGAAGTTTTAGTAGGCTACACAAGTTCAGAGGCCAAGTGTTTGTGGTTCGTTTGAGAGGTTACCAGTGGGAGATGAGGACCAGCAAGAGCTTTCAGCGCTGGCACCTTTAGTGTAGGAGCAATCGCTGGACGTTCGCAATGTCGGTGTTGAGCTCTGGCCAGATTGAGCAGGAGAGGCTGTGTACGTTGGAAGTTTTAGTAGGCTAAACAAGTTCAGAGGCCAAGTGTTTGTGGTTCGTTTGAGAGGTTACCAGTGGGAGATGAGGACCAGCAAGAGCTTTCAGGGCTGGCACCTTTAGTGTAGGAGCAATCCTTGGACGTTCGCAATGTCGGTGTTGAGCTCTGGCCAGATTGAGCAGGAGAGGCTGTGTACGTTGGAAGTTTTAGTAGGCTAAACAAGTTCAGAGGCCAAGTGTTTGTGGTTCGTTTGAGAGGTTACCAGTGGGAGATGAGGACCAGCAAGAGCTTTCAGGGCTGGCACCTTTAGTGTAGGAGCAATCCTTGGACGTTCGCAATGTCGGTGTTGAGCTCTGGCCAGATTGAGCAGGAGAGGCTGTGTACGTTGGAAGTTTTAGTAGGCTAAACAAGTTCAGAGCCCAAGTGTTTGTGGTTCGTTTGAGAGGTTACCAGTGGGAGATGAGGACCAGCAAGAGCTTTCAGGGCTGGCACCTTTAGTGTAGGAGCAATCCTTGGGCGTTCGCAATGTCGGTGTTGAGCTCTGGCCAGATTGACCAGGAGAGGCTGTGTACGTTGGAAGTTTTAGTAGGCTAAACAAGTTCAGAGGCCAAGTGTTTGTGGTTCGTTTGAGAGGTTACCAGTGGGAGATGAGGACCAGCAAGAGCTTTCAGGGCTGGCACCTTTAGTGTAGGAGCAATCCCTGGACGTTCGCAATTTCGGAGTTGAGCTCTGGCCAGATTGAGCAGGAGAGTCTGTGTACGTTGGAAGTTTTAGTAGGCTAAACAAGTTCAGAGGCCAAGTGTTTGTGGTTCGTTTGAGAGGTTACCAGTGGGAGATGAGGACCAGCAAGAGCTTTCAGGGCTGGCACCTTTAGTGTAGGAGCAATCGCTGGACTTTCGCAATGTCGGTGTTGAGCTCTGGCCAGATTGAGCAGGAGAGGCTGTGTACGTTGGAAGTTTTAGTAGGCTAAACAAGTTCAGAGCCCAAGTGTTTGTGGTTCGTTTGAGAGGTTACCAGTGGGAGATGAGGACCAGCAAGAGCTTTCAGGGCTGGCACCTTTAGTGTAGGAGCAATCGCTGGACGTTCGCAATGTCGGTGTTGAGCTCTGGCCAGATTGAGCAGGAGAGGCTGTGTACGTTGGAAGTTTTAGTAGGCTAAACAAGTTCAGAGCCCAAGTGTTTGTGGTTCGTTTGAGAGGTTACCAGTGGGAGATGAGGACCAGCAAGAGCTTTCAGGGCTGGCACCTTTAGTGTAGGAGCAATCCTTGGACGTTCGCAATTTCGGTGTTGAGCTCTGGCCAGATTGAGCAGGAGAGGCTGTGTACGTTGGAAGTTTTAGTAGGCTAAACAAGTTCAGAGGCCAAGTGTTTGTGGTTCGTTTGAGAGGTTACCAGTGGGAGATGAGGACCAGCAAGAGCTTTCAGGGCTGGCACCTTTAGTGTAGGAGCAATCGCTGGACGTTCGCAATGTCGGTGTTGAGCTCTGGCCAGATTGAGCAGGAGAGGCTGTGTACGTTGGAAGTTTTAGTAGGCTAAACAAGTTCAGAGGCCAAGTGTTTGTGGTTCGTTTGAGAGGTTACCAGTGGGAGATGAGGACCAGCAAGAGCTTTCAGGGCTGGCACCTTTAGTGTAGGAGCAATCCCTGGACGTTCGCAATTTCGGTGTGGAGCTCTGGCCAGATTGAGCAGGAGAGGCTGTGTACGTTGGAAGTTTTAGTAGGCTAAACAAGTTCAGAGCCCAAGTGTTTGTGGTTCGTTTGAGAGGTTACCAGTGGGAGATGAGGACCAGCAAGAGCTTTCAGGGCTGGCACCTTTAGTGTAGGAGCAATCGCTGGACGTTCGCAATGTCGGTGTTGAGCTCTGGCCAGATTGAGCAGGAGAGGCTGTGTACGTTGGAAGTTTTAGTGGGCTAAACAAGTTCAGAGCCCAAGTGTTTGTGGTTCGTTTGAGAGGTTACCAGTGGGAGATGAGGACCAGCAAGAGCTTTCAGGGCTGGCACCTTTAGTGTAGGAGCAATCCTTGGGCGTTCGCAATGTCAGTGTTGAATTTTGGCCAGATTGAGCAGGAGAGGCTGTGTACGTTGGAAGTTTTAGTAGGCTAAACAAGTTCAGAGGCCAAGTGTTTGTGGTTCGTTTGAGAGGTTACCAGTGGGAGATGAGGACCAGCAAGAGCTTTCAGGGCTGGCACCTTTAGTGTAGGAGCAATCGCTGGACGTTCGCAATTTCGTTGGTGAATTTTGGCCAGATTGAGCAGGAGAGGCTGTGTACGTTGGAAGTTTTAGTAGGCTAAACAAGTTCAGAGCCCAAGTGTTTGTGGTTCGTTTGAGAGGTTACCAGTGGGAGATGAGGACCAGCAAGAGCTTTCAGGGCTGGCACCTTTAGTGTAGGAGCAATCCTTGGACGTTCGCAATGTCGGTGTTGAGCTCTGGCCAGATTGAGCAGGAGAGGCTGTGTACGTTGGAAGTTTTAGTAGGCTAAACAAGTTCAGAGCCCAAGTGTTTGTGGTTCGTTTGAGAGGTTACCAGTGGGAGATGAGGACCAGCAAGAGCTTTCAGGGCTGGCACCTTTAGTGTAGGAGCAATCCCTGGACGTTCGCAATGTCGGTGTTGAGCTCTGGCCAGATTGAGCAGGAGAGGCTGTGTACGTTGGAAGTTTTAGTAGGCTAAACAAGTTCAGAGCCCAAGTGTTTGTG
>NW_026776489.1:0-75741 GCF_030936135.1 Gavia stellata
TAAACTTCCAACGTACACAGCCTCTCCTGCTCAATCTGGCCAGAGCTAAACACCAAAATTGCAAACGTCCAGCGATTGCTCCTACACTAAAGGTGCCAGCCCTGAAAGCTCTGCTGGTCCTCATCTCCACTGGTAACCTCTAAAACGAACCACAAACACTTGGGCTCTGAACTTGTTTAGGCTACTAAAACTTCCAACGTACATAGCCTCTCCTGCTCAATCTGGCCAGAGCTCAACACCAAAATTGCGAACGTCCAGCGATTGCTCTACACTAAAGGTGCCAGCCCTGAATGCTGTTGCTGGACCTCATCTCCCACTGGTAACCTCTAAAACGAACCACAAACACTTGGGCTCTGAACTTGTTTAGGCTACTAAAACTTCCAACGTACACAGCCTCTCCTGCTCGAGCTGCCCAAAGTTCAACACCGAATTTGCGAACGTCCAGCGATTGCTTCTACACTAAAGGTGCCAGCCCTGAATGCTGTTGCTCGTCCTCATCTCCCACTAGTAACCTCTAAAACGAACCACTAACACTTGGGCTCTGAACTTGTTTAGGCTACTAAAACTTCCAACGTACACAACCTCTCCTGCTCAATCTGGCCAGAGCTCAACACCAAACTTGCGAACGTCCAGCGATTGCTCCTACAATAAAGGTGCCAGCCCTGAATGCTGTTGCTGGACCTCATCTCCCACTGGTAACCTCGAAAACGAACCACAAACACTTGGGCTCTGAACTTGTTTAGGCTACTAAACTTCCAACGTACACAGCCTCTCCTGCTCGAGCTGCCCAAAGTTCAACACCGAAATTGCGAACGTCCAGCGATTGCTCCTACACTAAAGGTGCCAGCCCTGAAAGCTGTTGCTGGTCCTCATCTCCACTGGTAACCTCCAAAACGAACCACAAACACTTGGGCTCTGAACTTGTTTAGGCTACTAAACTTCCAACGTACACAGCCTCTCCTGCTCGAGCTGGCCAGAGCTCAACACCAAAATTGCGAACGTCCAGCGATTGCTCCTACACTAAAGGTGCCAGCCCTGAAAGCTGTTGCTGGTCCTCATCTCCCACTGGTAACCTCTAAAACGAACCACAAACACTTGGCTCTGAACTTGTTTAGGCTACTAAAACTTCCAACGTACACAGCCTCTCCTGCTCGAGCTGCCCAAAGTTCAACACTGAAATTGCGAACGTCCAGCGATTGCTCCTACACTAAAGGTGCCAGCCCTGAAAGCTGTTGCTCGTCCTCATCTCCCACTGGTAACCTCGAAAACGAACCACAAACACTTGGGCTCTGAACTTGTTTAGGCTACTAAAACTTCCAACGTACATAGCCTCTCCTGCTCGAGCTGGCCAGAGCTCAACACCAAAATTGCGAACGTCCAGCGATTGCTCCTACACTAAAGGTGCCAGCCCTGAAAGCTCTTGCTGGTCCTCATCTCCCACTGGTAACCTCGAAAACGAACCACTAACACTTGGGCTCTGAACTTGTTTAGGCTACTAAACTTCCAACGTACACAGCCTCTCCTGCTCAATCTGGCCAGAGCTCAACACCGAAATTGCAAACGTCCAGCGATGCTCCTACACTAAAGGTGCCAGCCCTGAAAGCTGTTGCTGGTCCTCATCTCCACTGGTAACCTCGAAAACGAACCACAAACACTTGGGCTCTGAACTTGTTTAGGCTACTAAAACTTCCAACGTACACAGCCTCTCCTGCTCAATCTGGCCAGAGCTCAACACCAAAATTGCGAACGTCCAGCGATTGCTCCTACACTAAGGTGCCAGCCCTGAAAGCTGTTGCTGGTCCTCATCTCCCACTGGTAACCTCTAAAACGAACCACAAACACTTGGGCTCTGAACTTGTTTAGGCTACTAAAACTTCCAACGTACACAGCCTCTCCTGCTCGAGCTGGCCAAAGTTCAACACCGAAATTGCGAACGTCAGCGATTGCTCCTACACTAAAGGTGCCAGCCCTGAAAGCTCTTGCTGGTCCTCATCTCCCACTGGTAACCTCTAAAACGAACACAAACACTTGGGCTCTGAACTTGTTTAGGCTACTAAAACTTCCAACGTACACAGCCTCTCCTGCTCAATCTGGCCAGAGCTCAACACCGAAATTGCGAACGTCCAGCGATTGCTCCTACACTAAAGGTGCCAGCCCTGAAAGCTCTTGCTCGTCCTCATCTCCCACTGGTAACCTCTAAAACGAACCACAAACACTTGGGCTCTGAACTTGTTTAGGCTACTAAAACTTCCAACGTACACAGCCTCTCCTGCTCGAGCTGCCCAAAGTTCAACACCGAAATTGCGAACGTCCAGTGATTGCTCCTACACTAAAGGTGCCAGCCCTGAAAGCTCTTGCTGGTCCTCATCTCCCACTGGTAACCTCGAAAACGAACCACTAACACTTGGGCTCTGAACTTGTTTAGGCTACTAAAACTTCCAACGTACACAGCCTCTCCTGCTCGAGCTGCCCAAAGTTCAACACCGAAATTGCGAACGTCCAGCGATTGCTCCTACACTAAAGGTGCCAGCCCTGAAAGCTGTTGCTGTCCTCATCTCCCACTGGTAACCTCGAAAACGAACCACAAACACTTGGGCTCTGAACTTGTTTAGGCTACTAAAACTTCCAACGTACACAGCCTCTCCTGCTCAATCTGGCCAGAGCTCAACACCGCAATTGCGAACGTCCAGCGATTGCTCCTACACTAAAGGTGCCAGCCCTGAAAGCTGTTGCTGGTCCTCATCTCCCACTGGTAACCTCGAAAACGAACCACTAACACTTGGCTCTGAACTTGTTTAGGCTACTAAAACTTCCAACGTACACAGCCTCTCCTGCTCGAGCTGCCCAAAGTTCAACAACAAAATTGCGAACGTCCAGTGATTGCTCCTACACTAAAGGTGCCAGCCCTGAATGCTGTTGCTGGACCTCATCTCCCACTGGTAACCTCGAAAACGAACCACAAACACTTGGGCTCTGAACTTGTTTAGGCTACTAAAACTTCCAACGTACACAGCCTCTCCTGCTCGAGCTGCCCAAAGTTCAACACCGAAATTGCGAACGTCCAGCGATTGCTCCTACACTAAAGGTGCCAGCCCTGAAAGCTGTTGCTCGTCCTCATCTCCCACTGGTAACCTCTAAAACGAACCACAAACACTTGGGCTCTGAACTTGTTTAGGCTACTAAAACTTCCAACGTACACAGCCTCTCCTGCTCGAGCTGCCCAAAGTTCAACACCGAAATTGCGAACGTCCAGCGATTGCTCCTACACTAAAGGTGCCAGCCCTGAAAGCTCTTGCTGGTCCTCATCTCCCACTGGTAACCTCTAAAACGAACCACAAACACTTGGGCTCTGAACTTGTTTAGGCTACTAAAACTTCCAACGTACACAGCCTCTCCTGCTCGAGCTGCCCAAAGTTCAACACCGAAATTGCGAACGTCCAGCGATTGCTCCTACACTAAAGGTGCCAGCCCTGAAAGCTGTTGCTCGTCCTCATCTCCCACTGGTAACCTCTAAAACGAACCACAAACACTTGGGCTCTGAACTTGTTTAGGCTACTAAAACTTCCAACGTACACAGCCTCTCCTGCTGAATCTGGCCAGAGCTCAACACCGAAATTGCGAACGTCCAGCGATTGCTCCTACACTAAAGGTGCCAGCCCTGAAAGCTCTTGCTGGTCCTCATCTCCCACTGGTAACCTCGAAAACGAACCACAAACACTTGGGCTCTGAACTTGTTTAGGCTACTAAAACTTCCAACGTACACAGCCTCTCCTGCTCGAGCTGCCCAATGTTCAACACCGAAATTGCGAACGTCCAGTGATTGCTCCTACAATAAAGGTGCCAGCCCTGAAAGCTCTTGCTGGTCCTCATCTCCCACTGGTAACCTCTAAAACGAACCACAAACACTTGGGCTCTGAACTTGTTTAGGCTACTAAAACTTCCAACGTACACAGCCTCTCCTGCTCAATCTGGCCAGAGCTCAACACCAAAATTGCGAACGTCCAGCGATTGCTCCTACACTAAAGGTGCCAGCCCTGAAAGCTCTTGCTGGTCCTCATCTCCCACTGGTAACCTCGAAAACGAACCACTAACACTTGGGCTCTGAACTTGTTTAGGCTACTAAAACTTCCAACGTACACAGCCTCTCCTGCTCAATCTGGCCAGAGCTCAACACCAAAATTGCGAACGTCCAGCGATTGCTCCTGCACTAAAGGTGCCAGCCCTGAAAGCTGTTGCTGGACCTCATCTCCCACTGGTAACCTCTAAAACGAACCACAAACACTTGGGCTCTGACTTGTTTAGGCTACTAAAACTTCCAACGTACACAGCCTCTCCTGCTCGAGCTGCCCAAAGTTCAACACCGAAATTGCGAACGTCCAGCGATTGCTCCTACACTAAAGGTGCCAGCCCTGAAAGCTCTTGCTGGTCCTCATCTCCCACTGGTAACCTCGAAGACGAACCACAAACACTTGGGCTCTGAACTTGTTTAGGCTACTAAAACTTCCAACGTACACAACCTCTCCTGCTCAATCTGGCCAGAGCTCAACACCAAACTTGCGAACGTCCAGCGATTGCTCCTACAATAAAGGTGCCAGCCCTGAATGCTGTTGCTGGACCTCATCTCCCACTGGTAACCTCGAAAACGAACCACAAACACTTGGGCTCTGAACTTGTTTAGGCTACTAAAACTTCCAACGTACACAGCCTCTCCTGCTCGAGCTGCCCAAAGTTCAACACCGAAATTGCGAACGTCCAGCGATTGCTCCTACACTAAAGGTGCCAGCCCTGAAAGCTGTTGCTGGTCCTCATCTCCCACTGGTAACCTCCAAAACGAACCACAAACACTTGGGCTCTGAACTTGTTTAGGCTACTAAAACTTCCAACGTACACAGCCTCTCCTGCTCGAGCTGGCCAGAGCTCAACACCAAAATTGCGAACGTCCAGCGATTGCTCCTACACTAAAGGTGCCAGCCCTGAAAGCTGTTGCTGGTCCTCATCTCCCACTGGTAACCTCTAAAACGAACCACAAACACTTGGGCTCTGAACTTGTTTAGGCTACTAAAACTTCCAACGTACACAGCCTCTCCTGCTCGAGCTGCCCAAAGTTCAACACTGAAATTGCGAACGTCCAGCGATTGCTCCTACACTAAAGGTGCCAGCCCTGAAAGCTGTTGCTCGTCCTCATCTCCCACTGGTAACCTCGAAACGAACCACAAACACTTGGGCTCTGAACTTGTTTAGGCTACTAAAACTTCCAACGTACATAGCCTCTCCTGCTCGAGCTGGCCAGAGCTCAACACCAAAATTGCGAACGTCCAGCGATTGCTCCTACACTAAAGGTGCCAGCCCTGAAAGCTCTTGCTGGTCCTCATCTCCCACTGGTAACCTCGAAAACGAACCACTAACACTTGGGCTCTGAACTTGTTTAGGCTACTAAAACTTCCAACGTACACAGCCTCTCCTGCTCAATCTGGCCAGAGCTCAACACCGAAATTGCAAACGTCCAGCGATTGCTCCTACACTAAAGGTGCCAGCCCTGAAGCTGTTGCTGGTCCTCATCTCCCACTGGTAACCTCGAAAACGAACCACAAACACTTGGGCTCTGAACTTGTTTAGGCTACTAAAACTTCCAATGTACACAGCCTCTCCTGCTCAATCTGGCCAGAGCTCAACACCAAAATTGCGAACGTCCAGCGATTGCTCCTACACTAAAGGTGCCAGCCCTGAAAGCTGTTGCTGGTCCTCATCTCCCACTGGTAACTTCTAAAACGAACCACAAACACTTGGGCTCTGAACTTGTTTAGGCTACTAAAACTTCCAACGTACACAGCCTCTCCTGCTCGAGCTGGCCAAAGTTCAACACCAAAATTGCGAACGTCCAGCGATTTGCTCCTACACTAAAGGTGCCAGCCCTGAAAGCTCTTGCTGGTCCTCATCTCCCACTGGTAACCTCTAAAACGAACCACAAACACTTGGGCTCTGAACTTGTTTAGGCTACTAAAACTTCCAACGTACACAGCCTCTCCTGCTCAATCTGGCCAGAGCTCAACACCGAAATTGCGAACGTCCAGCGATTGCTCCTACACTAAAGGTGCCAGCCCTGAAAGCTCTTGCTCGTCCTCATCTCCCACTGGTAACCTCTAAAACGAACCACAAACACTTGGGCTCTGAACTTGTTTAGGCTACTAAAACTTCCACGTACACAGCCTCTCCTGCTCGAGCTGCCCAAAGTTCAACACGAAATTGCGAACGTCCAGTGATTGCTCCTACACTAAAGGTGCCAGCCCTGAAAGCTCTTGCTGGTCCTCATCTCCCACTGGTAACCTCGAAAACGAACCACTAACACTTGGGCTCTGAACTTGTTTAGGCTACTAAAACTTCCAACGTACACAGCCTCTCCTGCTCGAGCTGCCCAAAGTTCAACACCGAAATTGCGAACGTCCAGCGATTGCTCCTACACTAAAGGTGCCAGCCCTGAAAGCTGTTGCTGGTCCTCATCTCCCACTGGTAACCTCGAAAACGAACCACAAACACTTGGGCTCTGAACTTGTTTAGGCTACTAAAACTTCCAACGTACACAGCCTCTCCTGCTCAATCTGGCCAGAGCTCAACACCGAAATTGCGAACGTCCAGCGATTGCTCCTACACTAAAGGTGCCAGCCCTGAAAGCTCTTGCTGGTCCTCATCTCCCACTGGTAACCTCGAAAACGAACCACTAACACTTGGGCTCTGAACTTGTTTAGGCTACTAAAACTTCCAACGTACACAGCCTCTCCTGCTCGAGCTGCCCAAAGTTCAACAACAAAATTGCGAACGTCCAGTGATTGCTCCTACACTAAAGGTGCCAGCCCTGAATGCTGTTGCTGGACCTCATCTCCCACTGGTAACCTCGAAAACGAACCACAAACACTTGGGCTCTGAACTTGTTTAGGCTACTAAAACTTCCAACGTACACAGCCTCTCCTGCTCGAGCTGCCCAAAGTTCAACACCGAAATTGCGAACGTCCAGCGATTGCTCCTACACTAAAGGTGCCAGCCCTGAAAGCTGTTGCTCGTCCTCATCTCCCACTGGTAACCTCTAAAACGAACCACAAACACTTGGGCTCTGAACTTGTTTAGGCTACTAAAACTTCCAACGTACACAGCCTCTCCTGCTCGAGCTGGCCAAAGTTCAACACCGAAATTGCGAACGTCCAGCGATTGCTCCTACACTAAAGGTGCCAGCCCTGAAAGCTCTTGCTGGTCCTCATCTCCCACTGGTAACCTCTAAAACGAACCACAAACACTTGGGCTCTGAACTGTTTAGGCTACTAAAACTTCCAACGTACACAGCCTCTCCTGCTCGAGCTGCCCAAAGTTCAACACCGAAATTGCGAACGTCCAGCGATTGCTCCTACACTAAAGGTGCCAGCCCTGAAAGCTGTTGCTCGTCCTCATCTCCCACTGGTAACCTCTAAAACGAACCACAAACACTTGGGCTCTGAACTTGTTTAGGCTACTAAAACTTCCAACGTACACAGCCTCTCCTGCTGAATCTGGCCAGAGCTCAACACCGAAATTGCGAACGTCCAGCGATTGCTCCTACACTAAAGGTGCCAGCCCTGAAAGCTCTTGCTGGTCCTCATCTCCCACTGGTAACCTCGAAAACGAACCACAAACACTTGGGCTCTGAACTTGTTTAGGCTACTAAAACTTCCAACGTACACAGCCTCTCCTGCTCGAGCTGCCCAATGTTCAACACCGAAATTGCGAACGTCCAGTGATTGCTCCTACAATAAAGGTGCCAGCCCTGAAAGCTCTTGCTGGTCCTCATCTCCCACTGGTAACCTCTAAAACGAACCACAAACACTTGGGCTCTGAACTTGTTTAGGCTACTAAAACTTCCAACGTACACAGCCTCTCCTGCTCAATCTGGCCAGAGCTCAACACCAAAATTGCGAACGTCCAGCGATTGCTCCTACACTAAAGGTGCCAGCCCTGAAAGCTCTTGCTGGTCCTCATCTCCCACTGGTAACCTCGAAAACGAACCACTAACACTTGGGCTCTGAACTTGTTTAGGCTACTAAAACTTCCAACGTACACAGCCTCTCCTGCTCAATCTGGCCAGAGCTCAACACCAAAATTGCGAACGTCCAGCGATTGCTCCTGCACTAAAGGTGCCAGCCCTGAAAGCTGTTGCTGGACCTCATCTCCCACTGGTAACCTCTAAAACGAACCACAAACACTTGGGCTCTGAACTTGTTTAGGCTACTAAAACTTCCAACGTACACAGCCTCTCCTGCTCGAGCTGCCAAAGTTCAACACCGAAATTGCGAACGTCCAGCGATTGCTCCTACACTAAAGGTGCCAGCCCTGAAAGCTCTTGCTGGTCCTCATCTCCCACTGGTAACCTCGAAGACGAACCACAAACACTTGGGCTCTGAACTTGTTTAGGCTACTAAAACTTCCAACGTACACAGCCTCTCCTGCTCAATCTGGCCAGAGCTCAACACCGAAATTGCGAACGTCCAGCGATTGATCCTGCACTAAAGGTGCCAGCCCTGAAAGCTCTTGCTGGTCCTCATCTCCACTGGTAACCTCTAAAACGAACCACAAACACTTGGGCTCTGAACTTGTTTAGGCTACTAAAACTTCCAACGTACACAGCCTCTCCTGCTCAATCTGGCCAGAGCTCAACACCAAAATTGCGAACGTCCAGCGATTGCTCCTACACTAAAGGTGCCAGCCCTGAAAGCTCTTGCTGGTCCTCATCTCCCACTGGTAACCTCTAAAACGAACCACAAACACTTGGGCTCTGAACTTGTTTAGGCTACTAAAACTTCCAACGTACACAGCCTCTCCTGCTCGAGCTGGCCAGAGCTCAACACCGAAATTGCGAACGTCCAGCGATTGCTCCTACACTAAAGGTGCCAGCCCTGAAAGCTCTTGCTGGTCCTCATCTCCCACTGGTAACCTCGAAAACGAACCACAAACACTTGGGCTCTGAACTTGTTTAGGCTACTAAAACTTCCAACGTACACAGCCTCTCCTGCTCGAGCTGCCAATGTTCAACACCGAAATTGCGAACGTCCAGCTATTGCTCCTACACTAAAGGTGCCAGCCCTGAAAGCTCTTGCTCGTCCTCATCTCCCACTGGTAACCTCTAAAACGAACCACAAACACTTGGGCTCTGAACTTGTTTAGGCTACTAAAACTTCCAACGTACACAGCCTCTCCTGCTCGAGCTGGCCAAAGTTCAACACCGAAATTGCAAACGTCCAGCGATTGCTCCTACACTAAAGGTGCCAGCCCTGAAAGCTCTTGCTGGTCCTCATCTCCCACTGGTAACCTCGAAAACGAACCACTAACACTTGGGCTCTGAACTTGTTTAGGCTACTAAAACTTCAACGTACACAGCCTCTCCTGCTCAATCTGGCCAGAGCTCAACACCAAAATTGCGAACGTCAGCGATTGCTCCTACACTAAAGGTGCCAGCCCTGAAAGCTCTTGCTGGTCCTCATCTCCCACTGGTAACCTCGAAAACGAACACAAACACTTGGGCTCTGAACTTGTTTAGGCTACTAAAACTTCCAACGTACACAGCCTCTCCTGCTCGAGCTGCCCAAAGTTCAACGCCGAAATTGCGAACGTCCAGCGATTGCTCCTACACTAAAGGTGCCAGCCCTGAAAGCTGTTGCTCGTCCTCATCTCCCACTGGTAACCTCTAAAACGAACCACAAACACTTGGGCTCTGAACTTGTTTAGGCTACTAAAACTTCCAACGTACACAGCCTCTCCTGCTCGAGCTGCCCAATGTTCAACACCGAAATTGCGAACGTCCAGCTATTGCTCCTACACTAAAGGTGCCAGCCCTGAAAGCTGTTGCTGGTCCTCATCTCCCACTGGTAACCGCGAAAACGAACCACAAACACTTGGGCTCTGAACTTGTTTAGGCTACTAAAACTTCCAACGTACACAGCCTCTCCTGCTCGAGCTGCCCAAAGTTCAACACCGAAATTGCAAACGTCCAGCGATTGCTCCTACACTAAAGGTGCCAGCCCTGAATGCTGTTGCTGATCCTCATCTCCACTGGTAACCTCTAAAACGAACCACTAACACTTGGGCTCTGAACTTGTTAGTAGGCTACTAAAACTTCCAACGTACACAGCCTCTCCTGCTCGAGCTGGCCAGAGCTCAGCACCGCAATTGCGAACGTCCAGCGATTGTTCCTAAACTAAAGGTGCCAGCCCTGAAAGCTCTTGCTGGTCCTCATCTCCCACTGGTAACCTCGAAAACGAACCACTAACACTTGGGCTCTGAACTTGTTTAGGCTACTAAAACTTCCAACGTACACAGCCTCTCCTGCTCAATCTGGCCAGAGCTCAACACCAAAATTGCGAACGTCCAGCGATTGCTCCTGCACTAAAGGTGCCAGCCCTGAAAGCTGTTGCTGGACCTCATCTCCCACTGGTAACCTCGAAAACGAACCACAAACACTTGGGCTCTGAACTTGTTTAGGCTACTAAAACTTCCAACGTACACAGCCTCTCCTGCTCGAGCTGCCCAAAGTTCAACACCGAAATTGCGAACGTCCAGCGATTGCTCCTACACTAAAGGTGCCAGCCCTGAAAGTTCTTGCTGGTCCTCATCTCCCACTGGTAACCTCGAAAACGAACCACTAACACTTGGGCTCTGAACTTGTTTAGGCTACTAAAACTTCCAACGTACACAGCCTCTCCTGCTCGAGCTGCC
The DNA here is from genome assembly GCF_030936135.1 of Gavia stellata. Lineage (NCBI taxonomy): Eukaryota > Metazoa > Chordata > Aves > Gaviiformes > Gaviidae > Gavia > Gavia stellata. The sequence continues at coordinate 10,732 of NW_026776489.1, forward strand.
CAATGTTCAACACCGAAATTGCGAACGTCCAGTGATTGCTCCTACAATAAAGGTGCCAGCCCTGAAAGCTCTTGCTGGTCCTCATCTCCCACTGGTAACCTCGAAAACGAACCACTAACACTTGGGCTCTGAACTTGTTTAGGCTACTAAAACTTCCAACGTACACAGCCTCTCCTGCTCAATCTGGCCAGAGCTCAACACCAAAATTGCGAACGTCCAGCGATTGCTCCTGCACTAAAGGTGCCAGCCCTGAAAGCTCTTGCTGGACCTCATCTCCCACTGGTAACCTCGAAAACGAACCACAAACACTTGGGCTCTGAACTTGTTTAGGCTACTAAAACTTCCAACGTACACAGCCTCTCCTGCTCGAGCTGCCCAAAGTTCAACACCGAAATTGCGAACGTCCAGCGATTGCTCCTACACTAAAGGTGCCAGCCCTGAAAGCTCTTGCTGGTCCTCATCTCCCACTGGTAACCTCGAAAACGAACCACAAACACTTGGGCTCTGAACTTGTTTAGGCTACTAAAACTTCCAACGTACACAGCCTCTCCTGCTCAATCTGGACAGAGCTCAACACCAAAATTGCGAACGTCCAGCGATTGCTCCTGCACTAAAGGTGCCAGCCCTGAAAGCTCTTGCTGGTCCTCATCTCCCACTGGTAACCTCTAAAACGAACCACAAACACTTGGCTCTGAACTTGTTTAGGCTACTAAAACTTCCAACGTACACAGCCTCTCCTGCTCAATCTGGCCAGAGCTCAACACCAAATTGCGAACGTCCAGCGATTGCTCCTACACTAAAGGTGCCAGCCCTGAAAGCTCTTGCTGGTCCTCATCTCCCACTGGTAACCTCGAAAACGAACCACAAACACTTGGGCTCTGAACTTGTTTAGGCTACTAAAACTTCCAACGTACACAGCCTCTCCTGCTCAATCTGGCCAGAGCTCAACACCAAAATTGCGAACGTCCAGCGATTGCTCCTACACTAAAGGTGCCAGCCCTGAAAGCTCTTGCTGGTCCTCATCTCCCACTGGTAACCTCCAAAACGAACCACAAACACTTGGGCTCTGAACTTGTTTAGGCTACTAAAACTTCCAACGTACACAGCCTCTCCTGCTCGAGCTGGCCAGAGCTCAACACCAAATTGCGAACGTCCAGCGATTGCTCCTACACTAAAGGTGCCAGCCCTGAAAGCTGTTGCTGGTCCTCATCTCCCACTGGTAACCTCTAAAACGAACCACAAACACTTGGGCTCTGAACTTGTTTAGGCTACTAAAACTTCCAACGTACACAGCCTCTCCTGCTCGAGCTGCCCAAAGTTCAACACTGAAATTGCGAACGTCCAGCGATTGCTCCTACACTAAAGGTGCCAGCCCTGAAAGCTGTTGCTCGTCCTCATCTCCCACTGGTAACCTCGAAAACGAACCACAAACACTTGGGCTCTGAACTTGTTTAGGCTACTAAAACTTCCAACGTACATAGCCTCTCCTGCTCGAGCTGGCCAGAGCTCAACACCAAAATTGCGAACGTCCAGCGATTGCTCCTACACTAAAGGTGCCAGCCCTGAAAGCTCTTGCTGGTCCTCATCTCCCACTGGTAACCTCGAAAACGAACCACTAACACTTGGGCTCTGAACTTGTTTAGGCTACTAAAACTTCCAACGTACACAGCCTCTCCTGCTCAATCTGGCCAGAGCTCAACACCGAAATTGCAACGTCCAGCGATTGCTCCTACACTAAAGATGCCAGCCCTGAAAGCTGTTGCTGGTCCTCATCTCCCACTGGTAACCTCGAAAACGAACCACAAACACTTGGGCTCTGAACTTGTTTAGGCTACTAAAACTTCCAACGTACACAGCCTCTCCTGCTCAATCTGGCCAGAGCTCAACACCAAAATTGCGAACGTCCAGCGATTGCTCCTACACTAAAGGTGCCAGCCCTGAAAGCTGTTGCTCGTCCTCATCTCCCACTGGTAACCTCTAAAACGAACCACAAACACTTGGGCTCTGAACTTGTTTAGGCTACTAAAACTTCCAACGTACACAGCCTCTCCTGCTCGAGCTGGCCAGAGCTCAACACCGAAATTGCGAACGTCCAGCGATTGCTCCTACACTAAAGGTGCCAGCCCTGAAAGCTCTTGCTCGTCCTCATCTCCCACTGGTAACCTCTAAAACGAACCACAAACACTTGGGCTCTGAACTTGTTTAGGCTACTAAAACTTCCAACGTACACAGCCTCTCCTGCTCGAGCTGCCCAAAGTTCAACACCGAAATTGCGAACGTCCAGTGATTGCTCCTACACTAAAGGTGCCAGCCCTGAAAGCTCTTGCTGGTCCTCATCTCCCACTGGTAACCTCTAAAACGAACCACAAACACTTGGGCTCTGAACTTGTTTAGGCTACTAAAACTTCCAACGTACACAGCCTCTCCTGCTCGAGCTGGCCAGAGCTCAACACCAAAATTGCGAACGTTCCAGCGATTGCTCCTACACTAAAGGTGCCAGCCCTGAAAGCTGTTGCTGGTCCTCATCTCCCACTGGTAACCTCGAAAACGAACCACAAACACTTGGGCTCTGAACTTGTTTAGGCTACTAAAACTTCCAACGTACACAGCCTCTCCTGCTCAATCTGGCCAGAGCTCAACACCGAAATTGCGAACGTCCAGCGATTGCTCCTACACTAAAGGTGCCAGCCCTGAAAGCTCTTGCTGGTCCTCATCTCCCACTGGTAACCTCGAAAACGAACCACTAACACTTGGGCTCTGAACTTGTTTAGGCTACTAAAACTTCCAACGTACACAGCCTCTCCTGCTCGAGCTGCCCAAGTTCAACAACAAAATTGCGAACGTCCAGTGATTGCTCCTACACTAAAGGTGCCAGCCCTGAATGCTGTTGCTGGACCTCATCTCCCACTGGTAACCTCGAAAACGAACCACAAACACTTGGGCTCTGAACTTGTTTAGGCTACTAAAACTTCCAACGTACACAGCCTCTCCTGCTCGAGCTGCCCAAAGTTCAACACCGAAATTGCGAACGTCCAGCGATTGCTCCTACACTAAAGGTGCCAGCCCTGAAAGCTGTTGCTCGTCCTCATCTCCCACTGGTAACCTCTAAAACGAACCACAAACACTTGGGCTCTGAACTTGTTTAGGCTACTAAAACTTCCAACGTACACAGCCTCTCCTGCTCGAGCTGCCAAAGTTCAACACCGAAATTGCGAACGTCCAGCGATTGCTCCTACACTAAAGGTGCCAGCCCTGAAAGCTCTTGCTGGTCCTCATCTCCCACTGGTAACCTCGAAAACGAACCACAAACACTTGGGCTCTGAACTTGTTTAGGCTACTAAAACTTCCAACGTACACAGCCTCTCCTGCTCGAGCTGCCCAAAGTTCAACACCGAAATTGCGAACGTCCAGCGATTGCTCCTACACTAAAGGTGCCAGCCCTGAAAGCTGTTGCTCGTCCTCATCTCCCACTGGTAACCTCTAAAACGAACCACAAACACTTGGGCTCTGAACTTGTTTAGGCTACTAAAACTTCCAACGTACACAGCCTCTCCTGCTCGAGCTGGCCAAAGTTCAACACCGAAATTGCGAACGTCCAGCGATTGCTCCTACACTAAAGGTGCCAGCCCTGAAAGCTGTTGCTCGTCCTCATCTCCCACTGGTAACCTCTAAAACGAACCACTAACACTTGGGCTCTGAACTTGTTTAGGCTACTAAAACTTCCAACGTACACAGCCTCTCCTGCTGAATCTGGCCAGAGCTCAACACCGAAATTGCGAACGTCCAGCGATTGCTCCTACACTAAAGGTGCCAGCCCTGAAAGCTCTTGCTGGTCCTCATCTCCCACTGGTAACCTCCAAAACGAACCACAAACACTTGGGCTCTGAACTTGTTTAGGCTACTAAAACTTCCAACGTACACAGCCTCTCCTGCTCGAGCTGCCCAATGTTCAACACCGAAATTGCGAACGTCCAGTGATTGCTCCTACAATAAAGGTGCCAGCCCTGAAAGCTCTTGCTGGTCCTCATCTCCCACTGGTAACCTCTAAAACGAACCACGAACACTTGGGCTCTGAACTTGTTTAGGCTACTAAAACTTCCAACGTACACAGCCTCTCCTGCTCAATCTGGCCAGAGCTCAACACCAAAATTGCGAACGTCCAGCGATTGCTCCTACACTAAAGGTGCCAGCCCTGAAAGCTCTTGCTGGTCCTCATCTCCCACTGGTAACCTCGAAAACGAACCACTAACACTTGGGCTCTGAACTTGTTTAGGCTACTAAAACTTCCAACGTACACAGCCTCTCCTGCTCAATCTGGCCAGAGCTCAACACCAAATTGCGAACGTCCAGCGATTGCTCCTGCACTAAAGGTGCCAGCCCTGAAAGCTGTTGCTGGACCTCATCTCCCACTGGTAACCTCTAAAACGAACCACAAACACTTGGGCTCTGAACTTGTTTAGGCTACTAAAACTTCCAACGTACACAGCCTCTCCTGCTCGAGCTGCCCAAAGTTCAACACCGAAATTGCGAACGTCCAGCGATTGCTCCTACACTAAAGGTGCCAGCCCTGAAAGCTCTTGCTGGTCCTCATCTCCCACTGGTAACCTCGAAAACGAACCACAAACACTTGGGCTCTGAACTTGTTTAGGCTACTAAAACTTCCAACGTACACAGCCTCTCCTGCTCAATCTGGCCAGAGCTCAACACCGAAATTGCGAACGTCCAGCGATTGCTCCTGCACTAAAGGTGCCAGCCCTGAAAGCTGTTGCTGGTCCTCATCTCCCACTGGTAACCTCTAAAACGAACCACAAACACTTGGGCTCTGAACTTGTTTAGGCTACTAAAACTTCCAACGTACACAGCCTCTCCTGCTCAATCTGGCCAGAGCTCAACACCAAATTGCGAACGTCCAGCGATTGCTCCTACACTAAAGGTGCCAGCCCTGAAAGCTCTTGCTGGTCCTCATCTCCCACTGGTAACCTCTAAAACGAACCACAAACACTTGGGCTCTGAACTTGTTTAGGCTACTAAAACTTCCAACGTACACAGCCTCTCCTGCTCGAGCTGCCCAAAGTTCAACGCCGAAATGCGAACGTCCAGCGATTGCTCCTACACTAAAGGTGCCAGCCCTGAAAGCTCTTGCTGGTCCTCATCTCCCACTGGTAACCTCGAAAACGAACCACTAACACTTGGGCTCTGAACTTGTTTAGGCTACTAAAACTTCCAACGTACACAGCCTCTCCTGCTCAATCTGGCCAGAGCTCAACACCAAAATTGCGAACGTCCAGCGATTGCTCCTACACTAAAGGTGCCAGCCCTGAAAGCTCTTGCTGGTCCTCATCTCCCACTGGTAACCTCGAAAACGAACACAAACACTTGGGCTCTGAACTTGTTTAGGCTACTAAAACTTCCAACGTACACAGCCTCTCCTGCTCGAGCTGCCCAAAGTTCAACGCCGAAATTGCGAACGTCCAGCGATTGCTCCTACACTAAAGGTGCCAGCCCTGAAAGCTGTTGCTCGTCCTCATCTCCCACTGGTAACCTCTAAAACGAACCACAAACACTTGGGCTCTGAACTTGTTTAGGCTACTAAAACTTCCAACGTACACAGCCTCTCCTGCTCGAGCTGCCCAATGTTCAACACCGAAATTGCGAACGTCCAGCTATTGCTCCTACACTAAAGGTGCCAGCCCTGAAAGCTCTTGCTGGTCCTCATCTCCCACTGGTAACCTCGAAAACGAACCACAAACACTTGGGCTCTGAACTTGTTTAGGCTACTAAAACTTCAACGTACACAGCCTCTCCTGCTCGAGCTGCCCAAAGTTCAACACCGAAATTGCAAACGTCCAGCGATTGCTCCTACACTAAAGGTGCCAGCCCTGAATGCTGTTGCTGGTCCTCATCTCCCACTGGTAACCTCTAAAACGAACCACTAACACTTGGGCTCTGAACTTGTTTAGGCTACTAAAACTTCCAACGTACACAGCCTCTCCTGCTCGAGCTGGCCAGAGCTCAACACCGCAATTGCGAACGTCCAGCGATTGTCCTAAACTAAAGGTGCCAGCCCTGAAAGCTCTTGCTGGTCCTCATCTCCCACTGGTAACCTCGAAAACGAACCACTAACACTTGGGCTCTGAACTTGTTTAGGCTACTAAAACTTCCAACGTACACAGCCTCTCCTGCTCAATCTGGCCAGAGCTCAACACCAAAATTGCGAACGTCCAGCGATTGCTCCTGCACTAAAGGTGCCAGCCCTGAAAGCTGTTGCTGGACCTCATCTCCCACTGGTAACCTCGAAAACGAACCACAAACACTTGGGCTCTGAACTTGTTTAGGCTACTAAAACTTCCAACGTACACAGCCTCTCCTGCTCGAGCTGCCCAAAGTTCAACACCGAAATTGCGAACGTCCAGCGATTGCTCCTACACTAAAGGTGCCAGCCCTGAAAGTTCTTGCTGGTCCTCATCTCCCACTGGTAACCTCCAAAACGAACCACTAACACTTGGGCTCTGAACTTGTTTAGGCTACTAAAACTTCCAACGTACACAGCCTCTCCTGCTCGAGCTGGCCAATGTTCAACACCGAAATTGCGAACGTCCAGTGATTGCTCCTACACTAAAGGTGCCAGCCCTGAAAGCTCTTGCTGGTCCTCATCTCCCACTGGTAACCTCGAAAACGAACCACAAACACTTGGGCTCTGAACTTGTTTAGGCTACTAAAACTTCCAACGTACACAGCCTCTCCTGCTCAATCTGGCCAGAGCTCAACACCAAAATTGCGAACGTCCAGCGATTGCTCCTGCACTAAAGGTGCCAGCCCTGAAAGCTCTTGCTGGACCTCATCTCCCACTGGTAACCTCTAAAACGAACCACAAACACTTGGGCTCTGAACTTGTTTAGGCTACTAAAACTTCCAACGTACACAGCCTCTCCTGCTCGAGCTGCCCAAAGTTCAACACCGAAATTGCGAACGTCCAGCGATTGCTCCTACACTAAAGGTGCCAGCCCTGAAAGCTCTTGCTGGTCCTCATCTCCCACTGGTAACCTCGAAAACGAACCACAAACACTTGGGCTCTGAACTTGTTTAGGCTACTAAAACTTCCAACGTACACAGCCTCTCCTGCTCAATCTGGCCAGAGCTCAACACCAAAATTGCGAACGTCCAGCGATTGCTCCTGCACTAAAGGTGCCAGCCCTGAAAGCTCTTGCTGGTCCTCATCTCCCACTGGTAACCTCTAAAACGAACCACAAACACTTGGCCTCTGAACTTGTTTAGGCTACTAAAACTTCCAACGTACACAGCCTCTCCTGCTCAATCTGGCCAGAGCTCAACACCAAAATTGCGAACGTCCAGCGATTGCTCCTACACTAAAGGTGCCAGCCCTGAAAGCTCTTGCTGGTCCTCATCTCCCACTGGTAACCTCGAAAACGAACCACAAACACTTGGGCTCTGAACTTGTTTAGGCTACTAAAACTTCCAACGTACACAGCCTCTCCTGCTCAATCTGGCCAGAGCTCAACACCAAAATTGCGAACGTCCAGCGATTGCTCCTACACTAAAGGTGCCAGCCCTGAAAGCTCTTGCTGGTCCTCATCTCCCACTGGTAACCTCGAAAACAAACCACAAACACTTGGGCTCTGAACTTGTTTAGGCTACTAAAACTTCCAACGTACACAGCCTCTCCTGCTCAATCTGGCCAGAGCTCAACACCAAAATTGCGAACGTCCAGCGATTGCTCCTGCACTAAAGGTGCCAGCCCTGAAAGCTGTTGCTGGTCCTCATCTCCCACTGGTAACCTCGAAAACGAACCACAAACACTTGGGCTCTGAACTTGTTTAGGCTACTAAAACTTCCAACGTACACAGCCTCTCCTGCTCAATCTGGCCAGAGCTCAACACCGAAATTGCGAACGTCCAGCGATTGCTCCTACACTAAAGGTGCCAGCCCTGAAAGCTCTTGCTGGTCCTCATCTCCCACTGGTAACCTCGAAAACGAACCACAAACACTTGGGCTCTGAACTTGTTTAGGGTACTAAAACTTCCAACGTACACAGCCTCTCCTGCTCAATCTGGACAGAGCTCAACACCGAAATTGCGAACGTCCAGCGATTGATCCTGCACTAAAGGTGCCAGCCCTGAAAGCTCTTGCTGGTCCTCATCTCCCACTGGTAACCTCTAAAACGAACCACAAACACTTGGGCTCTGAACTTGTTTAGGCTACTAAAACTTCCAACGTACACAGCCTCTCCTGCTCAATCTGGCCAGTGCTCAACACCAAAATTGCGAACGTCCAGCGATTGCTCCTACACTAAAGGTGCCAGCCCTGAAAGCTCTTGCTGGTCCTCATCTCCCACTGGTAACCTCTCAAACGAACCACAAACACTTGGGCTCTGAACTTGTTTAGGCTACTAAAACTTCCAACGTACACAGCCTCTCCTGCTCGAGCTGCCCAAAGTTCAACGCCGAAATTGCGAACGTCCAGCGATTGCTCCTACACTAAAGGTGCCAGCCCTGAAAGCTGTTGCTCGTCCTCATCTCCCACTGGTAACCTCTAAAACGAACCACAAACACTTGGGCTCTGAACTTGTTTAGGCTACTAAAACTTCCAACGTACACAGCCTCTCCTGCTCAATCTGGCCAGAGCTCAACACCGAAATTGCGAACGTCCAGCGATTGCTCCTACACTAAAGGTGCCAGCCCTGAAAGCTCTTGCTGGTCCTCATCTCCCACTGGTAACCTCGAAAACGAACCACAAACACTTGGGCTCTGAACTTGTTTAGGCTACTAAAACTTCCAACGTACACAGCCTCTCCTGCTCAATCTGGCCAGAGCTCAACACCGAAATTGCGAACGTCCAGCGATTGCTCCTGCACTAAAGGTGCCAGCCCTGAAAGCTCTTGCTGGTCCTCATCTCCCACTGGTAACCTCTAAAACGAACCACAAACACTTGGGCTCTGAACTTGTTTAGGCTACTAAAACTTCCAACGTACACAGCCTCTCCTGCTCAATCTGGCCAGAGCTCAACACCAAAATTGCGAACGTCCAGCGATTGCTCCTACACTAAAGGTGCCAGCCCTGAAAGCTCTTGCTGGTCCTCATCTCCCACTGGTAACCTCGAAAACGAACCACTAACACTTGGGCTCTGAACTTGTTTAGGCTACTAAAACTTCCAACGTACACAGCCTCTCCTGCTCAATCTGGCCAGAGCTCAACACCAAAATTGCGAACGTCCAGCGATTGCTCCTGCACTAAAGGTGCCAGCCCTGAAAGCTGTTGCTGGACCTCATCTCCCACTGGTAACCTCTAAAACGAACCACAAACACTTGGGCTCTGAACTTGTTTAGGCTACTAAAACTTCCAACGTACACAGCCTCTCCTGCTCGAGCTGCCCAAAGTTCAACACCGAAATTGCGAACGTCCAGCGATTGCTCCTACACTAAAGGTGCCAGCCCTGAAAGCTCTTGCTGGTCCTCATCTCCCACTGGTAACCTCGAAAACGAACCACAAACACTTGGGCTCTGAACTTGTTTAGGCTACTAAAACTTCCAACGTACACAGCCTCTCCTGCTCAATCTGGCCAGAGCTCAACACCGAAATTGCGAACGTCCAGCGATTGATCCTGCACTAAAGGTGCCAGCCCTGAAAGCTCTTGCTGGTCCTCATCTCCCACTGGTAACCTCGAAAACGAACCACAAACACTTGGGCTCTGAACTTGTTTAGGCTACTAAAACTTCCAACGTACACAGCCTCTCCTGCTCAATCTGGCCAGAGCTCAACACCAAAATTGCGAACGTCCAGCGATTGCTCCTACACTAAAGGTGCCAGCCCTGAAAGCTCTTGCTGGTCCTCATCTCCCACTGGTAACCTCGAAAACGAACCACAAACACTTGGGCTCTGAACTTGTTTAGGCTACTAAAACTTCCAACGTACACAGCCTCTCCTGCTCGAGCTGCCCAAAGTTCAACGCCGAAATTGCGAACGTCCAGCGATTGCTCCTACACTAAAGGTGCCAGCCCTGAAAGCTGTTGCTGGTCCTCATCTCCCACTGGTAACCTCTAAAACGAACCACAAACACTTGGGCTCTGAACTTGTTTAGGCTACTAAAACTTCCAACGCACACAGCCTCTCCTGCTCAATCTGGCCAGAGCTCAACACCGAAATTGCGAACGTCCAGCGATTGCTCCTACACTAAAGGTGCCAGCCCTGAATGCTGTTGCTGGTCCTCATCTCCCACTGGTAACCTCTAAAACGAACCACTAACACTTGGGCTCTAAACTTGTTTAGGCTACTAAAACTTCCAACGTACACAGCCTCTCCTGCTCGAGCTGCCCAAAGTTCAACGCCGAAATTGCGAACGTCCAGCGATTGCTCCTACACTAAAGGTGCCAGCCCTGAAAGCTGTTGCTGGTCCTCATCTCCCACTGGTAACCTCTAAAACGAACCACAAACACTTGGGCTCTGAACTTGTTTAGGCTACTAAAACTTCCAACGCACACAGCCTCTCCTGCTCAATCTGGCCAGAGCTCAACACCGAAATTGCGAACGTCCAGCGATTGCTCCTACACTAAAGGTGCCAGCCCTGAATGCTGTTGCTGGTCCTCATCTCCCACTGGTAACCTCTAAAACGAACCACTAACACTTGGGCTCTAAACTTGTTTAGGCTACTAAAACTTCCAACGTACACAGCCTCTCCTGCTCGAGCTGGCCAGAGCTCAACACCGCAATTGCGAACGTCCAGCGATTGTTCCTAAACTAAAGGTGCCAGCCCTGAAAGCTCTTGCTGGTCCTCATCTCCCACTGGTAACCTCGAAAACGAACCACTAACACTTGGGCTCTGAACTTGTTTAGGCTACTAAAACTTCCAACGTACACAGCCTCTCCTGCTCAATCTGGCCAGAGCTCAACACCAAAATTGCGAACGTCCAGCGATTGCTCCTGCACTAAAGGTGCCAGCCCTGAAAGCTGTTGCTGGACCTCATCTCCCACTGGTAACCTCGAAAACGAACCACAAACACTTGGGCTCTGAACTTGTTTAGGCTACTAAAACTTCCAACGTACACAGCCTCTCCTGCTCAATCTGGCCAGAGCTCAACACCGAAATTGCGAACGTCCAGCGATTGCTCCTGCACTAAAGGTGCCAGCCCTGAAAGCTGTTGCTGGACCTCATCTCCCACTGGTAACCTCTAAAACGAACCACAAACACTTGGGCTCTGAACTTGTTTAGGCTACTAAAACTTCCAACGTACACAGCCTCTCCTGCTCGAGCTGCCCAAAGTTCAACACTGAAATTGCGAACGTCCAGCGATTGCTCCTACACTAAAGGTGCCAGCCCTGAAAGCTCTTGCTGGTCCTCATCTCCCACTGGTAACCTCGAAAACGAACCACTAACACTTGGGCTCTGAACTTGTTTAGGCTACTAAAACTTCCAACGTACACAGCCTCCCCTTCTCGAGCTGGCCAGAGCTCAACACCAAAATTGCGAACGTCCAGCGATTGCTCCTACACTAAAGGTGCCAGCCCTGAAAGCTCTTGCTGGTCCTCATCTCCCACTGGTAACCTCGAAAACGAACCACAAACACTTGGGCTCTGAACTTGTTTAGGCTACTAAAACTTCCAACGTACACAGCCTCTCCTGCTCGAGCTGCCCAAAGTTCAACACCGAAATTGCGAACGTCCAGCGATTGCTCCTACACTAAAGGTGCCAGCCCTGAGTGCTGTTGATCGTCCTCATCTCCCACTGGTAACCTCTAAAACGAACCACAAACACTTGGGCTCTGAACTTGTTTAGGCTACTAAAACTTCCAACGTACACAGCCTCTCCTGCTCAATCTGGCCAGAGCTCAACACCGAAATTGCGAACGTCCAGCGATTGCTCCTACACTAAAGGTGCCAGCCCTGAAAGCTCTTGCTGGTCCTCATCTCCCACTGGTAACCTCGAAAACGAACCACAAACACTTGGGCTCTGAACTTGTTTAGGCTACTAAAACTTCCAACGTACACAGCCTCTCCTGCTCGAGCTGCCCAATGTTCAACACCGAAATTGCGAACGTCCAGCTATTGCTCCTACACTAAAGGTGCCAGCCCTGAAAGCTCTTGCTGGTCCTCATCTCCCACTGGTAACCTCTAAAGCGAACCACAAACACTTGGGCTCTGAACTTGTTTAGGCTACTAAAATTTCCAACGTACACAGCCTCTCCTGCTCGAGCTGCCCAAAGTTCAACACCGAAATTGCAAACGTCCAGCGATTGCTCCTACACTAAAGGTGCCAGCCCTGAATGCTGTTGCTGGTCCTCATCTCCCACTGGTAACCTCTAAAACGAACCACTAACACTTGGGCTCTGAACTTGTTTAGGCTACTAAAACTTCCAACGTACACAGCCTCTCCTGCTCAATCTGGCCAGAGCTCAACACCAAAATTGCGAACGTCCAGCGATTGCTCCTGCACTAAAGGTGCCAGCCCTGAAAGCTGTTGCTGGACCTCATCTCCCACTGGTAACCTCTAAAACGAACCACAAACACTTGGGCTCTGAACTTGTTTAGGCTACTAAAACTTCCAACGTACACAGCCTCTCCTGCTCGAGCTGCCCAAAGTTCAACACCGAAATTGCGAACGTCCAGCGATTGCTCCTACACTAAAGGTGCCAGCCCTGAAAGCTCTTGCTGGTCCTCATCTCCCACTGGTAACCTCCAAAACGAACCACTAACACTTGGGCTCTGAACTTGTTTAGGCTACTAAAACTTCCAACGTACACAGCCTCTCCTGCTCGAGCTGCCCAATGTTCAACACCGAAATTGCGAACGTCCAGCGATTGCTCCTGCACTAAAGGTGCCAGCCCTGAAAGCTCTTGCTGGTCCTCATCTCCCACTGGTAACCTCTAAAACGAACCACAAACACTTGGGCTCTGAACTTGTTTAGGCTACTAAAACTTCCAACGTACACAGCCTCTCCTGCTCGAGCTGGCCAAAGTTCAACACCGAAATTGCAAACGTCCAGCGATTGCTCCTACACTAAAGGTGCCAGCCCTGAATGCTGTTGCTGGTCCTCATCTCCCACTGGTAACCTCTAAAACGAACCACTAACACTTGGGCTCTGAACTTGTTTAGGCTACTAAAACTTCCAACGTACACAGCCTCTCCTGCTCAATCTGGCCAGAGCTCAACACCAAAATTGCGAACGTCCAGCGATTGCTCCTACACTAAAGGTGCCAGCCCTGAAAGCTCTTGCTGGTCCTCATCTCCCACTGGTAACCTCGAAAACGAACCACAAACACTTGGGCTCTGAACTTGTTTAGGCTACTAAAACTTCCAACGTACACAGCCTCTCCTGCTCGAGCTCCCAATGTTCAACACCGAAATTGCGAACGTCCAGCTATTGCTCCTACACTAAAGGTGCCAGCCCTGAAAGCTCTTGCTGGTCCTCATCTCCCACTGGTAACCTCTAAAACGAACCACAAACACTTGGGCTCTGAACTTGTTTAGGCTACTAAAACTTCCAACGTACACAGCCTCTCCTGCTCGAGCTGGCCAAAGTTCAACACCGAAATTGCAAACGTCCAGCGATTGCTCCTACACTAAAGGTGCCAGCCCTGAATGCTGTTGCTGGTCCTCATCTCCCACTGGTAACCTCTAAAACGAACCACTAACACTTGGGCTCTGAACTTGTTTAGGCTACTAAAACTTCCAACGTACACAGCCTCTCCTGCTCAATCTGGCCAGAGCTCAACACCAAAATTGCGAACGTCCAGCGATTGCTCCTGCACTAAAGGTGCCAGCCCTGAAAGCTGTTGCTGGACCTCATCTCCCACTGGTAACCTCTAAAACGAACCACAAACACTTGGGCTCTGAACTTGTTTAGGCTACTAAAACTTCCAACGTACACAGCCTCTCCTGCTCGAGCTGCCCAAAGTTCAACACCGAAATTGCGAACGTCCAGCGATTGCTCCTACACTAAAGGTGCCAGCCCTGAAAGCTCTTGCTGGTCCTCATCTCCCACTGGTAACCTCGAAAACGAACCACTAACACTTGGGCTCTGAACTTGTTTAGGCTACTAAAACTTCCAACGTACACAGCCTCTCCTGCTCGAGCTGCCCAATGTTCAACACCGAAATTGCGAACGTCCAGCGATTGCTCCTACACTAAAGGTGCCAGCCCTGAAAGCTCTTGCTGGTCCTCATCTCCCACTGGTAACCTCTAAAACGAACCACTAACACTTGGGCTCTGAACTTGTTTAGGCTACTAAAACTTCCAACGTACACAGCCTCTCCTGCTCAATCTGGCCAGAGCTCAACACCAAAATTGCAAACGTCCAGCGATTGCTCCTACACTAAAGGTGCCAGCCCTGAAAGCTCTTGCTGGTCCTCATCTCCCACTGGTAACCTCGAAAACGAACCACTAACACTTGGGCTCTGAACTTGTTTAGGCTACTAAAACTTCCAACGTACACAGCCTCTCCTGCTCAATCTGGCCAGAGCTCAACACCAAAATTGCGAACGTCCAGCGATTGCTCCTGCACTAAAGGTGCCAGCCCTGAAAGCTCTTGCTGGTCCTCATCTCCCACTGGTAACCTCTCAAACGAACCACAAACACTTGGGCTCTGAACTTGTTTAGGCTACTAAAACTTCCAACGTACACAGCCTCTCCTGCTCAATCTGGCCAGAGCTCAACACCGAAATTGCGAACGTCCAGCGATTGATCCTGCACTAAAGGTGCCAGCCCTGAAAGCTCTTGCTGGTCCTCATCTCCCACTGGTAACCTCGAAAACGAACCACAAACACTTGGGCTCTGAACTTGTTTAGGCTACTAAAACTTCCAACGTACACAGCCTCTCCTGCTCAATCTGGCCAGAGCTCAACACCGAAATTGCGAACGTCCAGCGATTGCTCCTACACTAAAGGTGCCAGCCCTGAAAGCTGTTGCTCGTCCTCATTTCCCACTGGTAACCTCTAAAACGAACCACAAACACTTGGGCTCTGAACTTGTTTAGGCTACTAAAACTTCCAACGTACACAGCCTCTCCTGCTCAATCTGGCCAGAGCTCAACACCGAAATTGCAAACGTCCAGCGATTGCTCCTACACTAAAGGTGCCAGCCCTGAAAGCTGTTGCTCGTCCTCATCTCCCACTGGTAACCTCTAAAACGAACCACAAACACTTGGGCTCTGAACTTGTTTAGGCTACTAAAACTTCCAACGTACACAGCCTCTCCTGCTCAATCTGGCCAGAGCTCAACACCGAAATTGCGAACGTCCAGCGATTGCTCCTACACTAAAGGTGCCAGCCCTGAAAGCTCTTGCTGGTCCTCATCTCCCACTGGTAACCTCTAAAACGAACCACAAACACTTGGGCTCTGAACTTGTTTAGGCTACTAAAACTTCCAACGTACACAGCCTCTCCCTGCTCGAGCTGGCCAAAGTTCAACACCGAAATTGCAAGCGTCCAGCGATTGCTCCTACACTAAAGGTGCCAGCCCTGAATGCTGTTGCTGGTCCTCATCTCCCACTGGTAACCTCTAAAACGAACCACTAACACTTGGGCTCTGAACTTGTTTAGGCTACTAAAACTTCCAACGTACACAGCCTCTCCTGCTCGAGCTGGCCAGAGCTCAACACCAAAATTGCGAACGTCCAGCGATTGTTCCTACACTAAAGGTGCCAGCCCTGAAAGCTCTTGCTGGTCCTCATCTCCCACTGGTAACCTCGAAAACGAACCACTAACACTTGGGCTCTGACCTTGTTTAGGCTACTAAAACTTCCAACGTACACAGCCTCTCCTGCTCAATCTGGCCAGAGCTCAACACCAAAATTGCGAACGTCCAGCGATTGCTCCTGCACTAAAGGTGCCAGCCCTGAAAGCTCTTGCTGGACCTCATCTCCCACTGGTAACCTCTAAAACGAACCACAAACACTTGGGCTCTGAACTTGTTTAGGCTACTAAAACTTCCAACGTACACAGCCTCTCCTGCTCGAGCTGCCCAAAGTTCAACACCGAAATTGCGAACGTCCAGCGATTGCTCCTACAATAAAGGTGCCAGCCCTGAAAGCTCTTGCTGGTCCTCATCTCCCACTGGTAACCTCGAAAACGAACCACAAACACTTGGGCTCTGAACTTGTTTAGGCTACTAAAACTTCCAACGTACACAGCCTCTCCTGCTCGAGCTGCCCAAAGTTCAACACCGAAATTGCGAACGTCCAGCGATTGCTCCTACACTAAAGGTGCCAGCCCTGAAAGCTCTTGCTGGTCCTCATCTCCCACTGGTAACCTCGAAAACGAACCACAAACACTTGGGCTCTGAACTTGTTTAGGCTACTAAAACTTCCAACGTACACAGCCTCTCCTGCTCAATCTGGCCAGAGCTCAACACCGAAATTGCGAACGTCCAGCGATTGATCCTGCACTAAAGGTGCCAGCCCTGAAAGCTCTTGCTGGTCCTCATCTCCCACTGGTAACCTCTCAAACGAACCACAAACACTTGGGCTCTGAACTTGTTTAGGCTACTAAAACTTCCAACGTACACAGCCTCTCCTGCTCGAGCTGCCCAATGTTCAACACCAAAATTGCGAACGTCCAGCGATTGCTCCTGCACTAAAGGTGCCAGCCCTGAAAGCTCTTGCTGGTCCTCATCTCCCACTGGTAACCTCGAAAACGAACCACTAACACTTGGGCTCTGAACTTGTTTAGGCTACTAAAACTTCCAACGTACACAGCCTCTCCTGCTCGAGCTGGCCAAAGTTCAACACCGAAATTGCAAACGTCCAGCGATTGCTCCTACACTAAAGGTGCCAGCCCTGAAAGCTGTTGCTGGTCCTCATCTCCCACTGGTAACCTCTAAAACGAACCACTAACACTTGGGCTCTGAACTTGTTTAGGCTACTAAAACTTCCAACGTACACAGCCTCTCCTGCTCGAGCTGGCCAGAGCTCAACACCAAAATTGCGAACGTCCAGCGATTGTTCCTACACTAAAGGTGCCAGCCCTGAAAGCTCTTGCTGGTCCTCATCTCCCACTGGTAACCTCTAAAACGAACCACTAACACTTGGGCTCTGAACTTGTTTAGGCTACTAAAACTTCCAACGTACACAGCCTCTCCTGCTCAATCTGGCCAGAGCTCAACACCAAAATTGCGAACGTCCAGCGATTGCTCCTGCACTAAAGGTGCCAGCCCTGAAAGCTGTTGCTGGACCTCATCTCCCACTGGTAACCTCTAAAACGAACCACAAACACTTGGGCTCTGAACTTGTTTAGGCTACTAAAACTTCCAACGTACACAGCCTCTCCTGCTCGAGCTGCCCAAAGTTCAACACCGAAATTGCGAACGTCCAGCGATTGCTCCTACACTAAAGGTGCCAGCCCTGAAAGCTCTTGCTGGTCCTCATCTCCCACTGGTAACCTCCAAAACGAACCACTAACACTTGGGCTCTGAACTTGTTTAGGCTACTAAAGCTTCCAACGTACACAGCCTCTCCTGCTCGAGCTGCCCAATGTTCAACACCGAAATTGCGAACGTCCAGCGATTGCTCCTACAATAAAGGTGCCAGCCCTGAAAGCTCTTGCTGGTCCTCATCTCCCACTGGTAACCTCTAAAATGAACCACAAACACTTGGGCTCTGAACTTGTTTAGGCTACTAAAACTTCCAACGTACACAGCCTCTCCTGCTCGAGCTGGCCAAAGTTCAACACCCGAAATTGCAAACGTCCAGCGATTGCTCCTACACTAAAGGTGCCAGCCCTGAATGCTGTTGCTGGTCCTCATCTCCCACTGGTAACCTCTAAAACGAACCACTAACACTTGGGCTCTGAACTTGTTTAGGCTACTAAAACTTCCAACGTACACAGCCTCTCCTGCTCAATCTGGCCAGAGCTCAACACCAAAATTGCGAACGTCCAGCGATTGCTCCTACACTAAAGGTGCCAGCCCTGAAAGCTCTTGCTGGTCCTCATCTCCCACTGGTAACCTCGAAAACGAACCACTAACACTTGGGCTCTGAACTTGTTTAGGCTACTAAAACTTCCAACGTACACAGCCTCTCCTGCTCAATCTGGCCAGAGCTCAACACCAAAATTGCGAACGTCCAGCGATTGCTCCTGCACTAAAGGTGCCAGCCCTGAAAGCTGTTGCTGGACCTCATCTCCCACTGGTAACCTCTAAAACGAACCACAAACACTTGGGCTCTGAACTTGTTTAGGCTACTAAAACTTCCAACGTACACAGCCTCTCCTGCTCGAGCTGCCCAAAGTTCAACACCGAAATTGCGAACGTCCAGCGATTGCTCCTACACTAAAGGTGCCAGCCCTGAAAGCTCTTGCTGGTCCTCATCTCCCACTGGTAACCTCTAAAACGAACCACAAACACTTGGGCTCTGAACTTGTTTAGGCTACTAAAACTTCCAACGTACACAGCCTCTCCTGCTCAATCTGGCCAGAGCTCAACACCGAAATTGCGAACGTCCAGCGATTGATCCTGCACTAAAGGTGCCAGCCCTGAAAGCTCTTGCTGGTCCTCATCTCCCACTGGTAACCTCTCAAACGAACCACAAACACTTGGGCTCTGAACTTGTTTAGGCTACTAAAACTTCCAACGTACACAGCCTCTCCTGCTCAATCTGGCCAGAGCTCAACACCAAAATTGCGAACGTCCAGCGATTGCTCCTACACTAAAGGTGCCAGCCCTGAATGCTGTTGCTGGTCCTCATCTCCCACTGGTAACCTCTAAAACGAACCACAAACACTTGGGCTCTGAACTTGTTTAGGCTACTAAAACTTCCAACGTACACAGCCTCTCCTGCTCAATCTGGCCAGAGCTCAACACCAAAATTGCAAACGTCCAGCGATTGCTCCTACACTAAAGGTGCCAGCCCTGAAAGCTCTTGCTGGTCCTCATCTCCCACTGGTAACCTCGAAAACGAACCACAAACACTTGGGCTCTGAACTTGTTTAGGCTACTAAAACTTCCAACGTACACAGCCTCTCCTGCTCGAGCTGCCCAAAGTTCAACACCGAAATTGCGAACGTCCAGCGATTGCTCCTACACTAAAGGTGCCAGCCCTGAATGCTGTTGCTCGTCCTCATCTCCCACTGGTAACCTCGAAAACGAACCACAAACACTTGGGCTCTGAACTTGTTTAGGCTACTAAAACTTCCAACGTACACAGCCTCTCCTGCTCAATCTGGCCAGAGCTCAACACCGGAATTGCGAACGTCCAGCGATTGCTCCTACACTAAAGGTGCCAGCCCTGAATGCTGTTGCTGGTCTTCATCTCCCACTGGTAACCTCTAAAACGAACCACAAACACTTGGGCTCTGAACTTGTTTAGGCTACTAAAACTTCCAGCGTACACAGCCTCTCCTGCTCAATATGGCCAGAGCTCAACACCAAAATTGCGAACGTCCAGCGATTGCTCCTACACTAAAGGTGCCAGCCCTGAAAGCTCTTGCTGGTCCTCATCTCCCACTGGTAACCTCTAAAACGAACCACTAACACTTGGGCTCTGAACTTGTTTAGGCTACTAAAACTTCCAACGTACACAGCCTCTCCTGCTCGAGCTGGCCAGAGCTCAACACAGAAATTGCGAACGTCCAGCCATTGCTCCTACACTAAAGGTGCCAGCACTGAAAGCTGTTGCTGGTCCTCATCTCCCAGTGATAACCTCGAAAACGAACCACAAACACTTGGGCTCTGAACTTGTTTAGGCTACTAAAACTTCCAACGTACACAGCCTCTCCTGCTCGAGCTGGCCAAAGTTCAACACCGAAATTGCGAACGTCCAGCGATTGCTCCTACACTAAAGGTGCCAGCCCTGAAAGCTGTTGCTGGTCCTCATCTCCCACTGGTAACCTCTAAAACGAACCACAAACACTTGGGCTCTGAACTTGTTTAGGCTACTAAAACTTCCAACGTACACAGCCTCTCCTGCTCGAGCTGGCTAGAGCTCAACACCAAAATTGCGAACGTACAGCGATTGCTCCTGCACTAAAGGTGCCAGCCCTGAAAGCTGTTGCTGATCCTCATCTCCCACTGGTAACCTCGAAAACGAACCACAAACACTTGGGCTATGAACTTGTTTAGGCTACTAAAACTTCCAACGTACACAGCCTCTCCTGCTCGAGCTGCCCAAAGTTCAACACCGAAATTGCGAACGTCCAGCGATTGCTCCTACACTAAAGGTGCCAGCCCTGAAAGCTCTTGCTGGTCCTCATCTCCCACTGGTAACCTCTAAAACGAACCACAAACACTTGGGCTCTGAACTTGTTTAGGCTACTAAAACTTCCAACGTACATAGCCTCTCCTGCTCGAGCTGCCCAAAGTTCAACACCGAAATTGCGAACGTCCAGCGATTGCTCCTACACTAAAGGTGCCAGCCCTGAATGCTGTTGCTGGTCCTCATCTCCCACTGGTAACCTCTAAAACGAACCACAAACACTTGGGCTATGAACTTGTTTAGGCTACTAAAACTTCCAACGTACACAGCCTCTCCTGCTCGAGCTGACCAGAGCTCAACACCGAAATTGCGAACGTCCAGCGATTGCTCCTACACTAAAGGTGCCAGCCCTGAAAGCTCTTGCTGGTCCTCATCTCCCACTGGTAACCTCTAAAACGAACCACAAACACTTGGACTCTGAACTTGTTTAGGCTACTAAAACTTCCAACGTACACAGCCTCTCCTGCTCGAGCTGGCCAGAGCTCAACACCGAAATTGCGAACGTCCAGCGATTGCTCCTACACTAAAGGTGTCAGCCCTGAATGCTGTTGCTCGTCCTCATCTCCCACTGGTAACCTCGCAAACGAACCACAAACACTTGGGCTCTGAACTTGTTTAGGCTACTAAAACTTCCAACGTACACAGCCTCTCCTGCTCGAGCTGCCCAAAGTTCAACACCGAAATTGCGAACGTCCAGCGATTGCTCCTACACTAAAGGTGCCAGCCCTGAAAGCTCTTGCTGGTCCTCATCTCCCACTGGTAACCTCTAAAACGAACCACAAACACTTGGGCTCTGAACTTGTTTAGGCTACTAAAACTTCC
This sequence comes from Gavia stellata, assembly GCF_030936135.1. NCBI lineage: Eukaryota > Metazoa > Chordata > Aves > Gaviiformes > Gaviidae > Gavia > Gavia stellata. The sequence continues at coordinate 31,747 of NW_026776489.1, forward strand.
AACGTACACAGCCTCTCCTGCTCAATCTGGCCAGAGCTCAACACCAAAATTGCAAACGTCCAGCGATTGCTCCTACACTAAAGGTGCCAGCCCTGAATGCTGTTGCTCGTCCTCATCTCCCACTGGTAACCTCTAAAACGAACCACAAACACTTGGGCTCTGAACTTGTTTAGGCTACTAAAACTTCCAACGTACACAGCCTCTCCTGCTCGAGCTGCCCAAAGTTCAACACCGAAATTGCGAACGTCCAGCGATTGCTCCTACACTAAAGGTGCCAGCCCTGAATGCTGTTGCTGGTCCTCATCTCCCACTGGTAACCTCGAAAACGAACCACTAACACTTGGGCTCTGAACTTGTTTAGGCTACTAAAACTTCCAACGTACACAGCCTCTCCTGCTCGAGCTGCCCAAAGTTCAACACCGAAATTGCGAACGTCCAGCGATTGCTCCTACACTAAAGGTGCCAGCCCTGAAAGCTCTTGCTGGTCCTCACCTCCCACTGGTAACCTCGAAAACGAACCACAAACACTTGGGCTCTGAACTTGTTTAGGCTACTAAAACTTCCAACGTACACAGCCTCTCCTGCTCGAGCTGGCCAGAGCTCAACACCGAAATTGCGAACGTCCAGCGATTGCTCCTACACTAAAGGTGCCAGCCCTGAATGCTGTTGCTGGACCTCATCTCCCACTGGTAACCTCGAAAACGAACCACAAACACTTGGGCTCTGAACTTGTTTAGGCTACTAAAACTTCCAACGTACACAGCCTCTCCTGCTCGAGCTGGCCAGAGCTCAACACCGAAATTGCGAACGTCCAGCGATTGCTCCTACACTAAAGGTGCCAGCCCTGAATGCTGTTGCTCGTCCTCATCTCCCACTGGTAACCTCGAAAACGAACCACAAACACTTGGGCTCTGAACTTGTTTAGGCTACTAAAACTTCCAACGTACACAGCCTCTCCTGCTCGAGCTGCCCACAGTTCAACACCGAAATTGCGAATGTCCAGCGATTGCTCCTACACTAAAGGTGCCAGCCCTGAATGCTGTTGCTCGTCCTCATCTCCCACTGGTAACCTCCAAAACGAACCACTAACACTTGGGCTCTGAACTTGTTTAGGCTACTCAAACTTCCAACGTACACAGCCTCTCCTGCTCGAGCTGGCCAAAGTTCAACACCGAAATTGCGAACGTCCAGCGATTGCTCCTACACTAAAGGTGCCAGCCCTGAAAGCTGTTGCTGGTCCTCATCTCCCACTGGTAACCTCGAAAACGAACCACAAACACTTGGGCTCTGAACTTGTTTAGGCTACTAAAACTTCCAACGTACACAGCCTCTCCTGCTCAATCTGGCTAGAGCTCAACACCGAAATTGCGAACGTCCAGCGATTGCTCCTGCACTAAAGGTGCCAGCCCTGAAAGCTGTTGCTGGTCCTCATCTCCCACTGGTAACCTCGAAAACGAACCACAAACACTTGGGCTATGAACTTGTTTAGGCTACTAAAACTTCCAACGTACACAGCCTCCTGCTCGAGCTGGCCAGAGCTCAACACAAAAATTGCGAACGTCCAGCGATTGCTCCTACACTAAAGGTGCCAGCCCTGAAAGCTCTTGCTGGTCCTCATCTCCCACTGGTAACCTCTAAAACGAACCACAAACACTTGGACTCTGAACTTGTTTAGGCTACTAAAACTTCCAACGTACACAGCCTCTCCTGCTCGAGCTGGCCAGAGCTCAACACCGAAATTGCGAACGTCCAGCGATTGCTCCTACACTAAAGGTGTCAGCCCTGAATGCTGTTGCTCGTCCTCATCTCCCACTGGTAACCTCTAAAACGAACCACAAACACTTGGGCTCTGAACTTGTTTAGGCTACTAAAACTTCCAACGTACACAGCCTCTCCTGCTCAATATGGCCAGAGCTCAACACCGAAATTGCAAACGTCCAGCGATTGCTCCTACACTAAAGGTGCCAGCCCTGAATGCTGTTGCTGGACCTCATCTCCCACTGGTAACCTCTAAAACGAACCACAAACACTTGGGCTCTGAACTTGTTTAGGCTACTAAAACTTCCAACGTACACAGCCTCTCCTGCTCGAGCTGCCCAAAGTTCAACACCGAAATTGCGAACGTCCAGCGATTGCTCCTACACTAAAGGTGCCAGCCCTGAAAGCTCTTGCTGGTCCTCATCTCCCACTGGTAACCTCTAAAACGAACCACAAACACTTGGGCTCTGAACTTGTTTAGGCTACTAAAACTTCCAACGTACATAGCCTCTCCTGCTCGAGCTGCCCAAAGTTCAACACCGAAATTGCGAACGTCCAGCGATTGCTCCTACACTAAAGGTGCCAGCCCTGAATGCTGTTGCTGGTCCTCATCTCCCACTGGTAACCTCGAAAACGAACCACAAACACTTGGGCTATGAACTTGTTTAGGCTACTAAAACTTCCAACGTACACAGCCTCTCCTGCTCGAGCTGGCCAGAGCTCAACACCGAAATTGCGAACGTCCAGCGATTGCTCCTACACTAAAGGTGCCAGCCCTGAAAGCTCTTGCTGGTCCTCATCTCCCACTGGTAACCTCTAAAACGAACCACAAACACTTGGGCTCTGAACTTGTTTAGGCTACTAAAACTTCCAACGTACACAGCCTCTCCTGCTCAATCTGGCCAGAGCTCAACACCGAAATTGCGAACGTCCAGCGATTGCTCCTACACTAAAGGTGTCAGCCCTGAATGCTGTTGCTCGTCCTCATCTCCCACTGGTAAACTCGCAAACGAACCACAAACACTTGGGCTCTGAACTTGTTTAGGCTACTAAAACTTCCAACGTACACAGCCTCTCCTGCTCAATCTGGCCAGAGCTCAACACCAAAATTGCGAACGTCCAGCGATTGCTCCTACACTAAAGGTGCCAGCCCTGAAAGCTCTTGCTGGTCCTCATCTCCCACTGGTAACCTCTCAAACGAACCACAAACACTTGGACTCTGAACTTGTTTAGGCTACTAAAACTTCCAACGTACACAGCCTCTCCTGCTCGAGCTGCCCAAAGTTCAACACCGAAATTGCGAACGTCCAGCGATTGCTCCTACACTAAAGGTGCCAGCCCTGAAAGCTCTTGCTGGTCCTCATCTCCCACTGGTAACCTCTAAAACGAACCACAAACACTTGGGCTCTGAACTTGTTTAGGCTACTAAAACTTCCAACGTACACAGCCTCTCCTGCTCAATATGGCCAGAGCTCAACACCAAAATTGCAAACGTCCAGCGATTGCTCCTACACTAAAGGTGCCAGCCCTGAATGCTGTTGCTCGTCCTCATCTCCCACTGGTAACCTCGAAAACGAACCACAAACACTTGGGCTCTGAACTTGTTTAGGCTACTAAAACTTCCAACGTACACAGCCTCTCCTGCTCGAGCTGCCCGAAGTTCAACACCGAAATTGCGAAAGTCCAGCGATTGCTCCTACACTAAAGGTGCCAGCCCTGAATGCTGTTGCTGGTCCTCATCTCCCACTGGTAACCTCGAAAACGAACCACTAACACTTGGGCTCTGAACTTGTTTAGGCTACTAAAACTTCCAACGTACACAGCCTCTCCTGCTCGAGCTGCCCAAAGTTCAACACCAAAATTGCGAACGTCCAGCGATTGCTCCTACACTAAAGGTGCCAGCCCTGAAAGCTCTTGCTGGTCCTCATCTCCCACTGGTAACCTCTAAAACGAACCACAAACACTTGGGCTCTGAACTTGTTTAGGCTACTAAAACTTCCAACGTACACAGCCTCTCCTGCTCGAGCTGGCCAGAGCTCAACACCAAAATTGCGAACGTCCAGCGATTGCTCCTACACTAAAGGTGCCAGCCCTGAATGCTGTTGCTGGACCTCATCTCCCACTGGTAACCTCGAAAACGAACCACAAACACTTGGGCTCTGAACTTGTTTAGGCTACTAAAACTTCCAACGTACACAGCCTCTCCTGCTCGAGCTGCCCAAAGTTCAACACCGAAATTGCGAACGTCCAGCGATTGCTCCTACACTAAAGGTGCCAGCCCTGAATGCTGTTGCTGGTCCTCATCTCCCACTGGTAACCTCGAAAACGAACCACAAACACTTGGGCTCTGAACTTGTTTAGGCTACTAAAACTTCCAACGTACACAGCCTCTCCTGCTCGAGCTGGCCAAAGTTCAACACCGAAATTGCGAACGTCCAGCGATTGCTCCTACACTAAAGGTGCCAGCCCTGAATGCTGTTGCTCGTCCTCATCTCCCACTGGTAACCTCCAAAACGAACCACTAACACTTGGGCTCTGAACTTGTTTAGGCTACTAAAACTTCCAACGTACATAGCCTCTCCTGCTCGAGCTGCCCAAAGTTCAACACCGAAATTGCGAACGTCCAGCGATTGCTCCTACACTAAAGGTGCCAGCCCTGAAAGCTGTTGCTGGTCCTCATCTCCCACTGGTAACCTCGAAAACGAACCACAAACACTTGGACTCTGAACTTGTTTAGGCTACTAAAACTTCCAACGTACACAGCCTCTCCTGCTCAATCTGGCTAGAGCTCAACACCGAAATTGCGAACGTCCAGCGATTGCTCCTGCACTAAAGGTGCCAGCCCTGAAAGCTGTTGCTGGTCCTCATCTCCCACTGGTAACCTCGAAAACGAACCACAAACACTTGGGCTCTGAACTTGTTTAGGCTACTAAAACTTCCAACGTACACAGCCTCTCCTGCTCAATCTGGCCAGAGCTCAACACCAAAATTGCGAACGTCCAGCGATTGCTCCTACACTAAAGGTGCCAGCCCTGAAAGCTCTTGCTGGTCCTCATCTCCCACTGGTAACCTCTAAAACGAACCACAAACACTTGGACTCTGAACTTGTTTAGGCTACTAAAACTTCCAACGTACACAGCCTCTCCTGCTCGAGCTGGCCAGAGCTCAACACCGAAATTGCGAACGTCCAGCGATTGCTCCTACACTAAAGGTGTCAGCCCTGAATGCTGTTGCTCGTCCTCATCTCCCACTGGTAACCTCGAAACGAACCACAAACACTTGGGCTCTGAACTTGTTTAGGCTACTAAAACTTCCAACGTACACAGCCTCTCCTGCTCAATATGGCCAGAGCTCAACACCGAAATTGCAAACGTCCAGCGATTGCTCCTACACTAAAGGTGCCAGCCCTGAATGCTGTTGCTGGACCTCATCTCCCACTGGTAACCTCTAAAACGAACCACAAACACTTGGGCTCTGAACTTGTTTAGGCTACTAAAACTTCCAACGTACACAGCCTCTCCTGCTCGAGCTGGCCAAAGTTCAACACCGAAATTGCGAACGTCCAGCGATTGCTCCTACACTAAAGGTGCCAGCCCTGAAAGCTCTTGCTGGTCCTCATCTCCCACTGGTAACCTCTAAAACGAACCACTAACACTTGGGCTCTGAACTTGTTTAGGCTACTAAAACTTCCAACGTACACAGCCTCTCCTGCTCAATCTGGCCAGAGCTCAACACCGAAATTGCGAACGTCCAGCGATTGCTCCTACACTAAAGGTGCCAGCCCTGAATGCTGTTGCTGGACCTCATCTCCCACTGGTAACCTCTAAAACGAACCACTAACACTTGGGCTCTGAACTTGTTTAGGCTACTAAAACTTCCAACGTACACAGCCTCTCCTGCTCGAGCTGCCCAAAGTTCAACACCGAAATTGCGAACGTCCAGCGATTGCTCCTACACTAAAGGTGCCAGCCCTGAAAGCTGTTGCTCGTCCTCATCTCCCACTGGTAACCTCTAAAACGAACCACTAACACTTGGGCTCTGAACTTGTTTAGGCTACTAAAACTTCCAATGTACACAGCCTCTCCTGCTCGAGCTGCCCAAAGTTCAACACCGAAATTGCGAACGTCCAGCGATTGCTCCTACACTAAAGGTGCCAGACCTGAATGCTGTTGCTCGTCCTCATCTCCCACTAGTAACCTCTAAAACGAACCACTAACACTTGGGCTCTGAACTTGTTTAGGCTACTAAACTTCCAACGTACACAACCTCTCCTGCTCAATCTGTCCAGAGCTCAACACCAAAATTGCGAACGTCCAGCGATTGCTCCTACACTAAAGGTGCCAGCCCTGAATGCTGTTGCTGGACCTCATCTCCCACTGGTAACCTCGAAAACGAACCACAAACACTTGGGCTCTGAACTTGTTTAGGCTACTAAAACTTCCAACGTACACAGCCTCTCCTGCTCGAGCTGGCCAAAGTTCAACACCGAAATTGCGAACGTCCAGCGATTGCTCCTACACTAAAGGTGCCAGCCCTGAAAGCTGTTGCTGGTCCTCATCTCCCACTGGTAACTTCTAAAACGAACCACAAACACTTGGGCTCTGAACTTGTTTAGGCTACTAAAACTTCCAACGTACACAGCCTCTCCTGCTCGAGCTGGCCAGAGCTCAACACCAAAATTGCGAACGTCCAGCGATTGCTCCTACACTAAAGGTGCCAGCCCTGAAAGCTCTTGCTGGTCCTCATCTCCCACTGGTAACCTCGAAAACGAACCACAAACACTTGGGCTCTGAACTTGTTTAGCCTACTAAAACTTCCAACGTACACAGCCTCTCCTGCTCAATCTGGCCAGAGCTCAACACCGAAATTGCGAACGTCCAGCGATTGCAACTACACTAAAGGGGCCAGCCCTGAAAGCTGTTGCTGGTCCTCATCTCCCACTGGTAACCTCCAAAACGAACCACTAACACTTGCGCTCTGAACTTGTTTAGGCTACTAAAACTTCCAACGTACACAGCCTCTCCTGCTCAATCTGGCCAGAGCTAAACACCAAAATTGCAAACGTCCAGCGATTGCTCCTACACTAAAGGTGCCAGGCCTGAAAGCTGTTGCTGGTCCTCATCTCCCACTGGTAACCTCGAAAACGAACCACAAACACTTGGGCTCTGAACTTGTTTAGGCTACTAAAACTTCCAACGTACATAGCCTCTCCTGCTCGAGCTGCCCAAAGTTCAACACCGAATTTGCGAACGTCCAGCGATTGCTTCTACACTAAAGGTGCCAGCCCTGAATGCTGTTGCTCGTCCTCATCTCCCACTAGTAACCTCTAAAACGAACCACTAACACTTGGGCTCTGAACTTGTTTAGGCTACTAAAACTTCCAACGTACACAGCCTCTCCTGCTCGAGCTGGCCAGAGCTCAACACCAAAATTGCGAACGTCCAGCGATTGCTCCTACACTAAAGGTGCCAGCCCTGAAAGCTGTTGCTGGTCCTCATCTCCCACTGGTAACCTCGAAAACGAACCACAAACACTTGGGCTCTGAACTTGTTTAGGCTACTAAAACTTCCAACGTACACAGCCTCTCCTGCTCAATCTGGCCAGAGCTCAACACCAAAATTGCAAACGTCCAGCGATTGCTCCTACACTAAAGGTGCCAGCCCTGAAAGCTCTTGCTGGTCCTCATCTCCCACTGGTAACCTCTAAAACGAACCACAAACACTTGGGCTCTGAACTTGTTTAGGCTACTAAAACTTCCAACGTACACAGCCTCTCCTGCTCAATTTGGCCAGAGCTCAACACCGAAATTGCGAACGTCCAGCGATTGCTCCTACACTAAAGGTGCCAGCCCTGAATGCTGTTGCTGGACCTCATCTCCCACTGGTAACCTCGAAAACGAACCACTAACACTTGGGCTCTGAACTTGTTTAGGCTACTAAAACTTCCAACGTACACAGCCTCTCCTGCTCGAGCTGGCCAAAGTTCAACACCGAAATTGCGAACGTCCAGCGATTGCTCCTACACTAAAGGTGCCAGCCCTGAAAGCTGTTGCTCGTCCTCATCTCCCACTGGTAACCTCTAAAACGAACCACAAACACTTGGGCTCTGAACTTGTTTAGGCTACTAAAACTTCCAACGTACACAGCCTCTCCTGCTCAATCTGGCCAGAGCTCAACACCAAAATTGCGAACGTCCAGCGATTGCTCCTACACTAAAGGTGCCAGCCCTGAAAGCTGTTGCTGGTCCTCATCTCCCACTGGTAACCTCGAAAACGAACCACAAACACTTGGGCTCTGAACTTGTTTAGGCTACTAAAACTTCCAACGTACACAGCCTCTCCTGCTCAATCTGGCCAGAGCTAAACACCAAAATTGCAAACGTCCAGCGATTGCTCCTACACTAAAGGTGCCAGCCCTGAAAGCTCTTGCTCGTCCTCATCTCCCACTGGTAACCTCTAAAACGAACCACAAACACTTGGGCTCTGAACTTGTTTAGGCTACTAAAACTTCCAACGTACACAGCCTCTCCTGCTCAATCTGGCCAGAGCTCAACACCAAAATTGCGAACGTCCAGCGATTGCTCCTACACTAAAGGTGCCAGCCCTGAATGCTGTTGCTGGACCTCATCTCCCACTGGTAACCTCTAAAACGAACCACAAACACTTGGGCTCTGAACTTGTTTAGGCTACTAAAACTTCCAACGTACACAGCCTCTCCTGCTCGAGCTGCCCAAAGTTCAACACCGAATTTGCGAACGTCCAGCGATTGCTCCTACACTAAAGGTGCCAGCCCTGAATGCTGTTGCTCGTCCTCATCTCCCACTAGTAACCTCGAAAACGAACCACAAACACTTGGGCTCTGAACTTGTTTAGGCTACTAAAACTTCCAACATACACAGCCTCTCCTGCTCGAGCTGCCCAAAGTTCAACACCGAAATTGCGAACGTCCAGCGATTGCTCCTACACTAAAGGTGCCAGCCCTGAAAGCTGTTGCTGGTCCTCATCTCCCACTGGTAACCTCGAAAACGAACCACAAACACTTGGGCTCTGAACTTGTTTAGGCTACTAAAACTTCCAACGTACACAGCCTCTCCTGCTCAATCTGTCCAGAGCTCAACACCGAAATTGCGAACGTCCAGCGATTGATCCTACACTAAAGGTGCCAGCCCTGAAAGCTGTTGCTGGTCCTCATCTCCCACTGGTAACCTCCAAAACGAACCACAAACACTTGGGCTCTGAACTTGTTTAGGCTACTAAAACTTCCAACGTACACAGCCTCTCCTGCTCAATCTGGCCAGAGCTAAACACCAAAATTGCAAACGTCCAGCGATTGCTCCTACACTAAAGGTGCCAGCACTGAAAGCTGTTGCTGGACCTCATCTCCCACTGGTAACCTCGAAAACGAACCACAAACACTTGGGCTCTGAACTTGTTTAGGCTACTAAAACTTCCAACGTACACAGCCTCTCCTGCTCGAGCTGCCCGAAGTTCAACACCGAATTTGCGAACGTCCAGCGATTGCTTCTACACTAAAGGTGCCAGCCCTGAATGCTGTTGCTCGTCCTCATCTCCCACTAGTAACCTCTAAAACGAACCACTAACACTTGGGCTCTGAACTTGTTTAGGCTACTAAAACTTCCAACGTACACAGCCTCTCCTGCTCGAGCTGCCCAAAGTTCAACACACCGAATTTGCGAACGTCCAGCGATTGCTTCTACACTAAAGGTGCCAGCCCTGAATGCTGTTGCTCGTCCTCATCTCCCACTAGTAACCTCTAAAACGAACCACTAACACTTGGGCTCTGAACTTGTTTAGGCTACTAAAACTTCCAACGTACACAGCCTCTCCTGCTCGAGCTGGCCAGAGCTCAACACCAAAATTGCGAACGTCCAGCGATTGCTCCTACACTAAAGGTGCCAGCCCTGAAAGCTGTTGCTGGTCCTCATCTCCCACTGGTAACCTCGAAAACGAACCACAAACACTTGGGCTCTGAACTTGTTTAGGCTACTAAAACTTCCAACGTACACAGCCTCTCCTGCTCAATCTGGCCAGAGCTCAACACCAAAATTGCAAACGTCCAGCGATTGCTCCTACACTAAAGGTGCCAGCCCTGAATGCTGTTGCTGGACCTCATCTCCCACTGGTAACCTCGAAAACGAACCACTAACACTTGGGCTCTGAACTTGTTTAGGCTACTAAAACTTCCAACGTACACAGCCTCTCCTGCTCGAGCTGGCCAAAGTTCAACACCGAAATTGCGAACGTCCAGCGATTGCTCCTACACTAAAGGTGCCAGCCCTGAATGCTGTTGCTCGTCCTCATCTCCCACTGGTAACCTCGAAAACGAACCACAAACACTTGGGCTCTGAACTTGTTTAGGCTACTAAAACTTCCAACGTACACAGCCTCTCCTGCTCAATCTGGCCAGAGCTCAACACCAAAATTGCAAACGTCCAGCGATTGCTCCTACACTAAAGGTGCCAGCCCTGAAAGCTCTTGCTGGTCCTCATCTCCCACTGGTAACCTCTAAAACGAACCACAAACACTTGGGCTCTGAACTTGTTTAGGCTACTAAAACTTCCAACGTACACAGCCTCTCCTGCTCAATCTGGCCAGAGCTCAACACCGAAATTGCGAACGTCCAGCGATTGCTCCTACACTAAAGGTGCCAGCCCTGAATGCTGTTGCTGGACCTCATCTCCCACTGGTAACCTCGAAAACGAACCACTAACACTTGGGCTCTGAACTTGTTTAGGCTACTAAAACTTCCAACGTACACAGCCTCTCCTGCTCGAGCTGGCCAAAGTTCAACACCGAAATTGCGAACGTCCAGCGATTGCTCCTACACTAAAGGTGCCAGCCCTGAAAGCTGTTGCTCGTCCTCATCTCCCACTGGTAACCTCTAAAACGAACCACAAACACTTGGGCTCTGAACTTGTTTAGGCTACTAAAACTTCCAACGTACACAGCCTCTCCTGCTCAATCTGGCCAGAGCTCAACACCAAAATTGCGAACGTCCAGCGATTGCTCCTACACTAAAGGTGCCAGCCCTGAAAGCTGTTGCTGGTCCTCATCTCCCACTGGTAACCTCGAAAACGAACCACAAACACTTGGGCTCTGAACTTGTTTAGGCTACTAAAACTTCCAACGTACACAGCCTCTCCTGCTCAATCTGGCCAGAGCTAAACACCAAAATTGCAAACGTCCAGCGATTGCTCCTACACTAAAGGTGCCAGCCCTGAAAGCTCTTGCTCGTCCTCATCTCCCACTGGTAACCTCTAAAACGAACCACAAACACTTGGGCTCTGAACTTGTTTAGGCTACTAAAACTTCCAACGTACACAGCCTCTCCTGCTCGAGCTGCCCAAAGTTCAACACCGAATTTGCGAACGTCCAGCGATTGCTTCTACACTAAAGGTGCCAGCCCTGAATGCTGTTGCTCGTCCTCATCTCCCACTAGTAACCTCTAAAACGAACCACAAACACTTGGGCTCTGAACTTGTTTAGGCTACTAAAACTTCCAACGTACACAACCTCTCCTGCTCAATCTGGCCAGAGCTCAACACCAAAACTGCGAACGTCCAGCGATTGCTCCTACACTAAAGGTGCCAGCCCTGAATGCTGTTGCTGGACCTCATCTCCCACTGGTAACCTCGAAAACGAACCACAAACACTTGGGCTCTGAACTTGTTTAGGCTACTAAAACTTCCAACGTACACAGCCTCTCCTGCTCGAGCTGCCCAAAGTTCAACACCGAAATTGCGAACGTCCAGCGATTGCTCCTACACTAAAGGTGCCAGCCCTGAAAGCTGTTGCTGGTCCTCATCTCCCACTGGTAACCTCGAAAACGAACCAAAAACACTTGGGCTCTGAACTTGTTTAGGCTACTAAAACTTCCAACGTACACAGCCTCTCCTGCTCGAGCTGCCCAAAGTTCAACACCGAAATTGCGAACGTCCAGCGATTGCTCCTACACTAAAGGTGCCAGCCCTGAAAGCTCTTGCTCGTCCTCATCTCCCACTGGTAACCTCGAAAACGAACCACAAACACTTGGGCTCTGAACTTGTTTAGGCTACTAAAACTTCCAACGTACATAGCCTCTCCTGCTCGAGCTGGCCAAAGTTCAACACCGAAATTGCGAACGTCCAGCGATTGCTTCTACACTAAAGGTGCCAGCCCTGAATGCTGTTGCTCGTCCTCATCTCCCACTAGTAACCTCTAAAACGAACCACAAACACTTGGGCTCTGAACTTGTTTAGGCTACTAAAACTTCCAACGTACATAGCCTCTCCTGCTCGAGCTGGCCAAAGTTCAACACCGAAATTGCGAACGTCCAGCGATTGCTCCTACACTAAAGGTGCCAGCCCTGAATGCTGTTGCTCGTCCTCATCTCCCACTAGTAACCTCGAAAACGAACCACAAACACTTGGGCTCTGAACTTGTTTAGGCTACTAAAACTTCCAACGTACACAACCTCTCCTGCTCAATCTGGCCAGAGCTCAACACCAAAATTGCGAACGTCCAGCGATTGCTCCTACACTAAAGGTGCCAGCCCTGAATGCTGTTGCTGGACCTCATCTCCCACTGGTAACCTCGAAAACGAACCACAAACACTTGGGCTCTGAACTTGTTTAGGCTACTAAAACTTCCAACGTACACAGCCTCTCCTGCTCGAGCTGGCCAAAGTTCAACACCGAAATTGCGAACGTCCAGCGATTGCTCCTACACTAAAGGTGCCAGCCCTGAAAGCTGTTGCTGGTCCTCATCTCCCACTGGTAACCTCGAAAACGAACCACAAACACTTGGGCTCTGAACTTGTTTAGGCTACTAAAACTTCCAACGTACACAGCCTCTCCTGCTCGAGCTGGCCAGAGCTCAACACCAAAATTGCGAACGTCCAGCGATTGCTCCTACACTAAAGGTGCCAGCCCTGAAAGCTGTTGCTGGTCCTCATCTCCCACTGGTAACCTCGAAAACGAACCACAAACACTTGGGCTCTGAACTTGTTTAGGCTACTAAAACTTCCAACGTACACAGCCTCTCCTGCTCAATCTGGCCAGAGCTCAACACCGAAATTGCGAACGTCCAGCGATTGCTCCTACACTAAAGGTGCCAGCCCTGAAAGCTCTTGCTGGTCCTCATCTCCCACTGGTAACCTCGAAAACGAACCACTAACACTTGGGCTCTGAACTTGTTTAGGCTACTAAAACTTCCAACGTACACAGCCTCTCCTGCTCGAGCTGCCCAAAGTTCAACACCGAAATTGCGAACGTCCAGCGATTGCTCCTACACTAAAGGTGCCAGCCGTGAAAGCTCTTGCTCGTCCTCATCTCCCACTGGTAACCTCTAAAACGAACCACAAACACTTGGGCTCTGAACTTGTTTAGGCTACTAAAACTTCCAACGTACACAGCCTCTCCTGCTCAATCTGGCAGAGCTCAACACCAAAATTGCGAACGTCCAGCGATTGCTCCTACACTAAAGGTGCCAGCCCTGAATGCTGTTGCTGGACCTCATCTCCCACTGGTAACCTCTAAAACGAACCACAAACACTTGGGCTCTGAACTTGTTTAGGCTACTAAAACTTCCAACGTACACAGCCTCTCCTGCTCGAGCTGCCCAAAGTTCAACACCGAATTTGCGAACGTCCAGCGATTGCTTCTACACTAAAGGTGCCAGCCCTGAATGCTGTTGCTGGTCCTCATCTCCCACTAGTAAACTCTAAAACGAACCACAAACACTTGGGCTCTGAACAACTTGTTTAGGCTACTAAAACTTCCAACATACACAACCTCTCCTGCTCAATCTGGCCAGAGCTCAACACCAAAATTGCGAACGTCCAGCGATTGCTCCTACACTAAAGGTGCAGCCCTGAATGCTGTTGCTGGACCCTCATCTCCCACTGGTAACCTCGAAAACGAACCACAAACACTTGGGCTCTGAACTTGTTCAGGCTACTAAAACTTCCAACGTACACAGCCTCTTCCTGCTCGAGCTGGCCAAAGTTCAACACCGAAATTGCGAACGTCCAGCGATTGCTCCTACACTAAAGGTGCCAGCCCTGAAAGCTGTTGCTGGTCCTCATCTCCCACTGGTAACCTCGAAAACGAACCACAAACACTGGGCTCTGAACTTGTTTAGGCTACTAAAACTTCCAACGTACACAGCCTCTCCTGCTCAATCTGGCCAGAGCTCAACACAAAATTGCGAACGTCCAGCGATTGCTCCTACACTAAAGGTGCCAGCCCTGAAAGCTGTTGCTGGTCCTCATCTCCCACTGGTAACCTCCAAAACGAACCACAAACACTTGGGCTCTGAACTTGTTTAGGCTACTAAAACTTCCAACGTACACAGCCTCTCCTGCTCAATCTGGCCAGAGCTCAACACCAAAATTGCAAACGTCCAGCGATTGCTCCTACACTAAAGGTGCCAGCCCTGAAAGCTCTTGCTCGTCCTCATCTCCCACTGGTAACCTCTAAAACGAACCACAAACACTTGGGCTCTGAACTTGTTTAGGCTACTAAAACTTCCAACGTACACAGCCTCTCCTGCTCAATCTGGCCAGAGCTCAACACCGAAATTGCGAACGTCCAGCGATTGCTCCTACACTAAAGCGCCAGCCCTGAAAGCTCTTGCTGGTCCTCATCTCCCACTGGTAACCTCGAAAACGAACCACTAACACTTGGGCTCTGAACTTGTTTAGGCTACTAAAACTTCCAACGTACACAGCCTCTCCTGCTCGAGCTGCCCAAAAGTTCAACACCGAAATTGCGAACGTCCAGCGATTGCTCCTACACTAAAGGTGCCAGCCCTGAAAGCTGTTGCTCGTCCTCATCTCCCACTGGTAACCTCTAAAACGAACCACAAACACTTGGGCTCTGAACTTGTTTAGGCTACTAAAACTTCCAACGTACACAGCCTCTCCTGCTCGAGCTGCCCAAAGTTCAACACCGAAATTGCGAACGTCCAGCGATTGCTCCTACACTAAAGGTGCCAGCCCTGAAAGCTCTTGCTCGTCCTCATCTCCCACTGGTAACCTCGAAAACGAACCACAAACACTTGGCTCTGAACTTGTTTAGGCTACTAAAACTTCCAACGTACACAGCCTCTCCTGCTCGAGCTGCCCAAAGTTCAACACCGAAATTGCGAACGTCCAGCGATTGCTCCTACACTAAAGGTGCCAGCCCTGAAAGCTCTTGCTGGTCCTCATCTCCCACTGGTAACCTCGAAAACGAACCACAAACACTTGGGCTCTGAACTTGTTTAGGCTACTAAAACTTCCAACGTACACAGCCTCTCCTGCTCGAGCTGCCCAAAGTTCAACGCCGAAATTGCGAACGTCCAGCGATTGCTCCTACACTAAAGGTGCCAGCCCTGAAAGCTGTTGCTGGTCCTCATCTCCCACTGGTAACCTCTAAAACGAACCACAAACACTTGGGCTCTGAACTTGTTTAGGCTACTAAAACTTCCAACGTACACAGCCTCTCCTGCTGAATCTGGCCAGAGCTCAACACCAAAATTGCGAACGTCCCAGCGATTGCTCCTACACTAAAGTGCCAGCCCTGAAAGCTCTTGCTGGGTCCTCATCTCCCACTGGTAACCTCGAAAACGAACCACAAACACTTGGGCTCTGAACTTGTTTAGGCTACTAAAACTTCCAACGTACACAGCCTCTCCTGCTCGAGCTGCCCAATGTTCAACACCGAAATTGCGAACGTCCAGTGATTGCTCCTACACTAAAGGTGCCAGCCCTGAAAGCTCTTGCTGGTCCTCATCTCCCACTGGTAACCTCGAAAACGAACACAAACACTTGGGCTCTGAACTTGTTTAGGCTACTAAAACTTCCAACGTACACAGCCTCTCCTGCTCAATCTGGCCAGAGCTCAACACCAAAATTGCGAACGTCCAGCGATTGCTCCTACACTAAAGGTGCCAGCCCTGAAAGCTGTTGCTGGTCCTCATCTCCCACTGGTAACCTCGAAAACGAACCACTAACACTTGGGCTCTGAACTTGTTTAGGCTACTAAAACTTCCAACGTACACAGCCTCTCCTGCTCGAGCTGCCCAAAGTTCAACACCGAAATTGCGAACGTCCAGCGATTGCTCCTACACTAAAGGTGCCAGCCCTGAAAGCTCTTGCTGGTCCTCATCTCCCACTGGTAACCTCTAAAACGAACCACTAACACTTGGGCTCTGAACTTGTTTAGGCTACTAAAACTTCCAACGTACACAGCCTCTCCTGCTCAATCTGGCCAGAGCTCAACACCGAAATTGCGAACGTCCAGCGATTGCTCCTGCACTAAAGGTGCCAGCCCTGAAAGCTCTTGCTGGTCCTCATCTCCCACTGGTAACCTCGAAAACGAACCACAAACACTTGGGCTCTGAACTTGTTTAGGCTACTAAAACTTCCAACGTACACAGCCTCTCCTGCTCAATCTGGCCAGAGCTCAACACCAAAATTGCGAACGTCCAGCGATTGCTCCTACACTAAAGGTGCCAGCCCTGAAGCTCTTGCTGGTCCTCATCTCCCACTGGTAACCTCTAAAACGAACCACAAACACTTGGGCTCTGAACTTGTTTAGGCTACTAAAACTTCCAACGTACACAGCCTCTCCTGCTCGAGCTGCCCAAAGTTCAACGCCGAAATTGCGAACGTCCAGACGATTGCTCCTACACTAAAGGTGCCAGCCCTGAAAGCTGTTGCTCCGTCCTCATCTCCCACTGGTAACCTCTAAAACGAACCCACAAACACTTGGGCTCTGAACTTGTTTAGGCTACTAAAACTTCCAACGTACACAGCCCTCTCCTGCTCAATCTGGCCAGAGCTCAACACCGAAATTGCGAACGTCCAGCGATTGCTCCTACACTAAAGGTGCCAGCCCTGAAAGCTCTTGCTGGTCCTCATCTCCCACTGGTAACCTCGAAAACGAACCACAAACACTTGGGCTCTGAACTTGTTTAGGCTACTAAAACTTCCAACGTACACAGCCTCTCCTGCTCGAGCTGCCCAATGTTCAACACCGAAATTGCGAACGTCCAGCTATTCCTCCTACACTAAAGGTGCCAGCCCTGAAAGCTCTTGCTGGTCCTCATCTCCCCACTGGTAACCTCTAAAACGAACCACAAACACTTGGGCTCTGAACTTGTTTAGGCTACTAAACTTCCAACGTACACAGCCTCTCCTGCTCGAGCTGGCCAAGTTCAACACCAAAATTGCAAACGTCCAGCGATTGCTCCTACACTAAAGGTGCCAGCCCTGAATGCTGTTGCTGGTCCTCATCTCCCACTGGTAACCTCTAAAACGAACCACTAACACTTGGGCTCTGAACTTGTTTAGGCTACTAAAACTTCCAACGTACACAGCCTCTCCTGCTCAATCTGGCCAGAGCTCAACACCGAGAATTGCGAACGTCCAGCGATTGCTCCTGCACTAAAGGTGCCAGCCCTGAAAGCTGTTGCTGGACCTCATCTCCCACTGGTAACCCTCTAAAACGAACCACTAACACTTGGGCTCTGAACTTGTTTAGGCTACTAAAACTTCCAACGTACACAGCCTCTCCTGCTCAATCTGGCCAGAGCTCAACACCAAAATTGCGAACGTCCAGCGATTGCTCCTACACTAAAGGTGCCAGCCCTGAAAGCTCTTGCTGGTCCTCATCTCCACTGGTAACCTCCAAAATGAACCACTAACACTTGGGCTCTGAACTTGTTTAGGCTACTAAAACTTCCAACGTACACAGCCTCTCCTGCTCAATCTGGCCAGAGCTCAACACCAAAATTGCGAACGTCCAGCGATTGCTCCTGCACTAAAGGTGCCAGCCCTGAAAGCTGTTGCTGGACCTCATCTCCCACTGGTAACCTCTAAAACGAACCACAAACACTTGGGCTCTGAACTTGTTTAGGCTACTAAAACTTCCAACGTACACAGCCTCTCCTGCTCGAGCTGCCAAAGTTCAACACCGAAATTGCGAACGTCCAGCGATTGCTCCTACACTAAAGGTGCCAGCCCTGAAAGCTCTTGCTGGTCCTCATCTCCCACTGGTAACCTTGAAAACGAACCACAAACACTTGGCTCTGAACTTGTTTAGGCTACTAAAACTTCCAACGTACACAGCCTCTCCTGCTCAATCTGGCCAGAGCTCAACACCGAAATTGCGAACGTCAGCGATTGATCCTGCACTAAAGGTGCCAGCCCTGAAAGCTCTTGCTGGTCCTCATCTCCCACTGGTAACCTCGAAAACGAACCACAAACACTTGGCTCTGAACTTGTTTAGGCTACTAAAACTTCCAACGTACACAGCCTCTCCTGCTCAATCTGGCCAGAGCTCAACACCAAAATTGCGAACGTCCAGCGATTGCTCCTACACTAAAGGTGCCCAGCCCTGAAAGCTCTTGCTGGTCCTCATCTCCCACTGGTAACCTCGAAAACGAACCACTAACACTTGGGCTCTGAACTTGTTTAGGCTACTAAAACTTCCAACGTACACAGCCTCTCCTGCTCGAGCTGCCCAAAGTTCAACGCCGAAATTGCGAACGTCCAGCGATTGCTCCTACACTAAAGGTGCCAGCCCTGAAAGCTGTTGCTCGTCCTCATCTCCCACTGGTAACCTCTAAAACGAACCACAAACACTTGGGCTCTGAACTTGTTTAGGCTACTAAAACTTCCAACGTACACAGCCTCTCCTGCTCAATCTGGCCAGAGCTCAACACCGAAATTGCGAACGTCCAGCGATTGCTCCTACACTAAAGGTGCCAGCCCTGAAAGCTCTTGCTGGTCCTCATCTCCCACTGGTAACCTCTAAAACGAACCACTAACACTTGGGCTCTGAACTTGTTTAGGCTACTAAAACTTCCAACGTACACAGCCTCTCCTGCTCGAGCTGGCCAAAGTTCAACACCGAAATTGCAAACGTCCAGCGATTGCTCCTACACTAAAGGTGCCAGCCCTGAATGCCTGTTGCTGGTCCTCATCTCCCACTGGTAACCTCTAAAACGAACCACTAACACTTGGGCTCTGAACTTGTTTAGGCTACTAAAACTTCCAACGTACACAGCCTCTCCTGCTCGAGCTGGCCAGAGCTCAACACCAGCAATTGCGAACGTCAGCGATTGTTCCTACACTAAAGGTGCCAGCCCTGAAAGCTCTTGCTGGTCCTCATCTCCCACTGGTAACCTCGAAAACGAACCACTAACACTTGGGCTCTGAACTTGTTTAGGCTACTAAAACTTCAACGTACACAGCCTCTCCTGCTCAATCTGGCCAGAGCTCAACACCAAAATTGCGAACGTCCAGCGATTGCTCCTGCACTAAAAGGTGCCAGCCCTAAAAGCTGTTGCTGGACCTCATCTCCCACTGGTAACCTCGAAAACGAACACAAACACTTGGGCTCTGAACTTGTTTAGGCTACTAAAACTTCCAACGTACACAGCCTCTCCTGCTCGAGCTGCCCAAGTTCAACACCGAAATTGCGAACGTCCAGCGATTGCTCCTACACTAAAGGTGCCAGCCCTGAAAGCTCTTGCTGGTCCTCATCTCCCACTGGTAACCTCCAAAACGAACCACAAACACTTGGGCTCTGAACTTGTTTAGGCTACTAAAACTTCCAACGTACACAGCCTCTCCTGCTCAATCTGGCCAGAGCTCAACACCGAAATTGCGAACGTCCAGCGATTGATCCTAGCACTAAAGGTGCCAGCCCTGAAAGCTCTTGCTGGTCCTCATCTCCCACTGGTAACCTCGAAAACGAACCACAACACTTGGCTCTGAACTTGTTTAGGCTACTAAAACTTCCAACGTACACAGCCTCTCCTGCTCAATCTGGCCAGAGCTCAACACCAAATTGCGAACGTCCAGCGATTGCTCCTACACTAAGGTGCCAGCCCTGAAAGCTCTTGCTGGTCCTCATCTCCCACTGGTAACCTCGAAACGAACCACTAACACTTGGGCTCTGAACTTGTTTTAGGGCTACTAAAACTTCCAACGTACACAGCCTCTCCTGCTCGAGCTGCCCAAAGTTCAACGCGAAATTGCGAACGTCCAGCGATTGCTCCTACACTAAAGGTGCCAGCCCTGAAAGCTGTTGCTCGTTCCTCATCTCCCACTGGTAACCTCTAAAACGAACCACAAACACTTGGGCTCTGAAATTGTTTAGGCTACTAAAACTTCCAACGTACACAGCCTCTCCTGCTCAATCTGGCCAGAGCTCAACACCGAAATTGCGAACGTCCAGCGATTGCTCCTACACTAAAGGTGCCAGCCCTGAAAGCTCTTGCTGGTCCTCATCTCCCACTGGTAACCTCTAAAACGAACCACAAACACTTGGGCTCTGAACTTGTTTAGGCTACTAAAACTTCCAACGTACACAGCCTCTCCTGCTCGAGCTGGCCAAAGTTCAACACCGAAATTGCAAACGTCCAGCGATTGCTCCTACACTAAAGTGCCAGCCCTGAGATGCTGTTGCTGGTCCTCATCTCCCACTGGTAACCTCTAAAAACGAACCACTAAACACTTGGGCTCTGAACTTGTTTAGGCTACTAAAACTTCCAACGTACACAGCCTCTCCTGCTCGAGCTGGCCAGAGCTCAACACCGCAATTGCGAACGTCCAGCGATTGTTCCCTACACTAAAGGTGCCAGCCCTGAAAGCTCTTGCTGGTCCTCATCTCCCACTGGTAACCTCGAAAACGAACCACTAACACTTGGGCTCTGAACTTGTTTAGGCTACTAAAACTTCCAACGTACACAGCCTCTCCTGCTCAATCTGGCCAGAGCTCAACACCAAAATTGCGAACGTCCAGCGATTGCTCCTGCACTAAAGGTGCCAGCCCTGAAAGCTGTTGCTGGACCTCATCTCCCACTGGTAACCTCAGAAAACGAACCACAAACACTTGGGCTCTGAACTTGTTTAGGCTACTAAAACTTCCAACGTACACAGCCTCTCACTGCTCGAGCTGCCCAAAGTTCAACGCCGAAATTGCGAACGTCCAGCGATTGCTCCTACACTAAAGGTGCCAGCCCTGAAAGCTCTTGCTGGTCCTCATCTCCCCACTGGTAACCTCGAAAACGAACCACTAACACTTGGGCTCTGAACTTGTTTAGGCTACTAAAACTTCCAACGTACACAGCCTCTCCTGCTCGAGCTGCCCAATGTTCAACACCGAAATTGCGAACGTCCAGTGATTGCTCCTACACTAAAGGTGCCAGCCCTGAAAGCTCTTGCTGGTCCTCATCTCCACTGGTAACCTCTAAAACGAACCACAAACACTTGGGCTCTGAACTTGTTTAGGCTACTAAAACTTCCAACGTACACAGCCTCTCCTGCTCGAGCTGGCCAAAGTTCAACACCGAAATTGCAAACGTCCAGCGATTGCTCCTACACTAAAGGTGCCAGCCCTGAATGCTGTTGCTGGTCCTCATCTCCCACTGGTAACCTCTAAAACGAACCACTAACACTTGGGCTCTGAACTTGTTTAGGCTACTAAAACTTCCAACGTACACAGCCTCTCCTGCTCGAGCTGGCCAGAGCTCAACACCGCAATTGCGAACGTCCAGCGATTGTTCCTACACTAAAGGTGCCAGCCCTGAAAGCTCTTGCTGGTCCTCATCTCCCACTGGTAACCTCGAAAACGAACCACTAACACTTGGGCTCTGAACTTGTTTAGGCTACTAAAACTTCCAACGTACACAGCCTCTCCTGCTCAATCTGGCCAGAGCTCAACACCAAAATTGCGAACGTCCAGCGATTGCTCCTGCACTAAAGGTGCCAGCCCTGAAAGCTGTTGCTGGACCTCATCTCCCACTGGTAACCTCCAAAACGAACCACAAACACTTGGGCTCTGAACTTGTTTAGGCTACTAAAACTTCCAACGTACACAGCCTCTCCTGCTCGAGCTGGCCAAAGTTCAACGCCGAAATTGCGAACGTCCAGCGATTGCTCCTACACTAAAGGTGCCAGCCCTGAAAGCTCTTGCTGGTCCTCATCTCCCACTGGTAACCTCCAAAACGAACCACAAACACTTGGCTCTGAACTTGTTTAGGCTACTAAAACTTCCAACGTACACAGCCTCTCCTGCTCGAGCTGCCCAATGTTCAACACCGAAATTGCGAACGTCCAGTGATTGCTCCTACACTAAAGGTGCCAGCCCTGAAAGCTCTTGCTGGTCCTCATCTCCCACTGGTAACCTCTAAAACGAACCACAAACACTTGGGCTCTGAACTTGTTTAGGCTACTAAAACTTCCAACGTACACAGCCTCTCCTGCTCGAGCTGGCCAAAGTTCAACACCGAAATTGCAAACGTCCAGCGATTGCTCCTACACTAAAGGTGCCAGCCCTGAATGCTGTTGCTGGTCCTCATCTCCCACTGGTAACCTCTAAAACGAACCACTAACACTTGGCTCTGAACTTGTTTAGGCTACTAAAACTTCCAACGTACACAGCCTCTCCTGCTCAATCTGGCCAGAGCTCAACACCAAAATTGCGAACGTTCCAGCGATTGCTCCTACACTAAAGGTGCCATGCCCTGAAAGCTCTTGCTGGTCCTCATCTCCCACTGGTAACCTCGAAAACGAACCACTAACACTTGGGCTCTGAACTTGTTTAGGCTACTAAAACTTCCAACGTACACAGCCTCTCCTGCTCAATCTGGCCAGAGCTCAACACCAAAATTGCGAACGTCCAGCGAATGCTCCTGCACTAAAGGTGCCAGCCCTGAAAGCTGTTGCTGGACCTCATCTCCCACTGGTAACCTCTAAAACGAACCACAAACACTTGGGCTCTGAACTTTGTTTAGGCTACTAAAACTTCCAACGTACACAGCCTCTCCTGCTCGAGCTGCCCAAAGTTCAACACCGAAATTGCGAACGTCCAGCGATTGCTCCTACACCTAAAGGTGCCAGCCCTGAAAGCTCTTGCTGGTCCCTCATCTCCCACTGGTAACCTCTAAAACGAACCACAAACACTTGGGCTCTGAACTTGTTTAGGCTACTAAAACTTCCAACGTACACAGCCTCTCCTGCTCAATCTGGCCAGAGCTCAACACCGAAATTGCGAACGTCCAGCGATTGATCCTGCACTAAAGGTGCCAGCCCTGAAAGCTCTTGCTGGTCCTCATCTCACCACTGTAACCTCGAAAACGAACCACAAACACTTGGGCTCTGAACTTGTTTAGGCTACTAAAACTTCCAACGTACACAGCCTCTCCTGCTCGAGCTGCCCAAAGTTCAACACCGAAATTGCAAACGTCAGCGATTGATCCTACACTAAATGTGCCAGCCCTGAATGCTGTTGCTGGTCCTCATCTCCCACTGGTAACCTCTAAAACAGAACCACTAACACCTTGGGCTCTGAACTTGTTAGGCTACTAAAAACTTCCAACGTACACAGCCTCTCTGCTCGAGCTGGCAGAGCTCAACACCAAAATTGCGAACGTCCAGCGATTGCTCCTACACTAAAGGTGCCAGCCCTGAAAGCTCTTGCTGGTCCTCATCTCCCACTGGTAACTCTCGAAAACGAACCACAAACACTTGGGCTCTGAACTTGTTTAGGCTACTAAAACTTCCAACGTACACAGCCTCTCCTGCTCAATCTGGCCAGAGCTCAACACCAAAATTGCGAACGTCCAGCGATTGCTCCTACACTAAAGGTGCCAGCCCTGAAAGCTGTTGCTGGACCTCATCTCCCACTGGTAACCTCGAAAACGAACCACAAACACTTGGGCTCTGAACTTGTTTAGGCTACTAAAACTTCCAACATACACAGCCTCTCCTGCTCGAGCTGGCCACAGTTCAACACCGAAATTGCGAACGTCCAGCGATTGCTCCTACACTAAAGGTGCCAGCCCTGAAAGCTCTTGCTGGTCCTCATCTCCCACTGGTAACCTCCAAAACGAACCACTAACACTTGGCTCTGACTTGTTTAGGCTACTAAAACTTCCAACGTACACAGCCTCTCCTGCTCGAGCTGCCCAATGTTCAACACCGAAATTGCGAACGTCCAGTGATTGCTCCTACAATAAAGGTGCCAGCCCTGAACAGCTCTTGCTGGTCCTCATCTCCCACTGGTAACCTCTAAAACGAACACAAACACTTGGGCTCTGAACTTGTTTAGGCTACTAAAACTTCCAACGTACACAGCCTCTCCTGCTCGAGCTGGCCAAAGTTCAAACCACCGAAATTGCAAACGTCCAGCGATTGCTCCTACACTAAAGGTGCCAGCCCTGAATGCTGTTGCTGGTCCTCATCTCCCACTGGTAACCTCTAAAACGAACCACTAACACTTGGGCTCTGAACTTGTTTAGGCTACTAAAACTTCCAACGTACACAGCCTCTCCTGCTCATTCTGGCCAGAGCTCAACACCAAATTGCGAACGTCCAGCGATTGCTCCTACACTAAAGGTGCCAGCCCTGAAAGCTCTTGCTTCCTTAGCTTAGGTTCATCATCTCCCACTGGTAACCTCGAAAACGAACCACTAACATTGGGCTCTGAACTTGTTTAGGCTACTAAAACTTCCAACGTACACAGCCTCTCCTGCTCGAGCTGGCCAAGTTCAACACCGAAATTGCAAACGTCCAGCGATTGCTCCTACACTAAAGGTGCCAGCCCTGAATGCTGTTGCTGGTCCTCATCTCCCACTGGTAACCTCTAAAACGAACCACTAACACTTGGGCTCTGAACTTGTTTAGGCTACTAAAACTTCCAACGTACACAGCCTCTCCTGCTCGAGCTGGCCAGCAGCTCAACACCGCAATTGCGAACGTCCAGCGATTGTTCCTACACTAAAGGTGCCAGCCCTGAAAGCTCTTGCTGGTCCTCATCTCCACTGGTAACCTCGAAAACGAACCACTAACACTTGGGCTCTGAACTTGTTTAGGCTACTAAAACTTCCAACGTACACAGCCTCTCCTGCTCAATCTGGCCAGAGCTCAACACCAAAATTGCGAACGTCAGCGATTGCTCCTGCACTAAAGGTGCCAGCCCTGAAGCTGTTGCTGGTCCTCATCTCCACTGGTAACCTCAAAACGAACCACAAACACTTGGGCTCTGAACTTGTTTAGGCTACTAAAACTTCCAACGTACACAGCCTCTCCTGCTCGAGCTGGCCAAAGTTCAACGCCGAAATTGCGAACGTCCAGCGATTGCTCCTACACTAAAGGTGCCAGACTCTTGCTGGTCCTCATCTCCCACTGGTAACCTCCAAAACGAACCACAAACACTTGGGCTCTGAACTTGTTTAGGCTACTAAAACTTCCAACGTACACAGCCTCTCCTGCTCGAGCTGCCCAATGTTCAACACCGAAATTGCGAACGTCCAGTGATTGCTCCTACACTAAAGGTGCCAGCCCTGAAAGCTCTTGCTGGTCCTCATCTCCCACTGGTAACCTCTAAAACGAACCACAAACACTTGGGCTCTGAACTTGTTTAGGCTACTAAAACTTCCAACGTACACAGCCTCTCCTGCTCGAGCTGGCCAAAGTTCAACACCGAAATTGCAAACGTCCAGCGATTGCTCCTACACTAAAGGTGCCAGCCCTGAATGCTGTTGCTGGTCCTCATCTCCCACTGGTAACCTCTAAAACGAACCACTAACACTTGGGCTCTGAACTTGTTTAGGCTACTAAAACTTCCAACGTACACAGCCTCTCCTGCTCGAGCTGGCCAGAGCTCAACACCGCAATTGCGAACGTCCAGCGATTGTTCCTACACTAAAGGTGCCAGCCCTGAAAGCTCTTGCTGGTCCTCATCTCCCACTGGTAACCTCGAAAACGAACCACTAACACTTGGGCTCTGAACTTGTTTAGGCTACTAAAACTTCCAACGTACACAGCCTCTCCTGCTCAATCTGGCCAGAGCTCAACACCAAAATTGCGAACGTCCAGCGATTGCTCCTGCACTAAAGGTGCCAGCCCTGAAAGCTGTTGCTGGACCTCATCTCCCACTGGTAACCTCCAAAACGAACCACAAACACTTGGGCTCTGAACTTGTTTAGGCTACTAAAACTTCCAACGTACACAGCCTCTCCTGCTCGAGCTGGCCAAAGTTCAACGCCGAAATTGCGAACGTCCAGCGATTGCTCCTACACTAAAGGTGCCAGCCCTGAAAGCTCTTGCTGGTCCTCATCTCCCACTGGTAACCTCCAAAACGAACCACAAACACTTGGGCTCTGAACTTGTTTAGGCTACTAAAACTTCCAACGTACACAGCCTCTCCTGCTCGAGCTGCCCAATGTTCAACACCGAAATTGCGAACGTCCAGTGATTGCTCCTGCACTAAAGGTGCCAGCCCTGAAAGCTCTTGCTGGTCCTCATCTCCCACTGGTAACCTCTAAAACGAACCACAAACACTTGGGCTCTGAACTTGTTTAGGCTACTAAAACTTCCAACGTACACAGCCTCTCCTGCTCGAGCTGGCCAAAGTTCAACACCGAAATTGCAAACGTCCAGCGATTGCTCCTACACTAAAGGTGCCAGCCCTGAATGCTGTTGCTGGTCCTCATCTCCCACTGGTAACCTCTAAAACGAACCACTAACACTTGGGCTCTGAACTTGTTTAGGCTACTAAAACTTCCAACGTACACAGCCTCTCCTGCTCAATCTGGCCAGAGCTCAACACCAAAATTGCGAACGTCCAGCGATTGCTCCTACACTAAAGGTGCCAGCCCTGAAAGCTCTTGCTGGTCCTCATCTCCACTGGTAACCTCGAAAACGAACCACTAACACTTGGGCTCTGAACTTGTTTAGGCTACTAAAACTTCCAACGTACACAGCCTCTCCTGCTCAATCTGGCCAGAGCTCAACACCAAAATTGCGAACGTCCAGCGATTGCTCCTGCACTAAAGGTGCCAGCCCTGAAAGCTGTTGCTGGACCTCATCTCCCACTGGTAACCTCTAAAACGAACCACAAACACTTGGGCTCTGAACTTGTTTAGGCTACTAAAACTTCCAACGTACACAGCCTCTCCTGCTCGAGCTGCCCAAAGTTCAACACCGAAATTGCGAACGTCCAGCGATTGCTCCTACACTAAAGGTGCCAGCCCTGAAAGCTCTTGCTGGTCCTCATCTCCCACTGGTAACCTCTAAAACGAACCACAAACACTTGGGCTCTGAACTTGTTTAGGCTACTAAAACTTCCAACGTACACAGCCTCTCCTGCTCAATCTGGCCAGAGCTCAACACCGAAATTGCGAACGTCCAGCGATTGATCCTGCACTAAAGGTGCCAGCCCTGAAAGCTCTTGCTGGTCCTCATCTCCCACTGGTAACCTCTAAAACGAACCACAAACACTTGGGCTCTGAACTTGTTTAGGCTACTAAAACTTCCAACGTACACAGCCTCTCCTGCTCGAGCTGGCCAAAGTTCAACACCGAAATTGCAAACGTCCAGCGATTGATCCTACACTAAATGTGCCAGCCCTGAATGCTGTTGCTGGTCCTCATCTCCCACTGGTAACCTCTAAAACGAACCACTAACACTTGGGCTCTGAACTTGTTTAGGCTACTAAAACTTCCAACGTACACAGCCTCTCCTGCTCAATCTGGCCAGAGCTCAACACCGAAATTGCGAACGTCCAGCGATTGCTCCTACACTAAAGGTGCCAGCCCTGAAAGCTCTTGCTGGTCCTCATCTCCCACTGGTAACCTCGAAAACGAACCACAAACACTTGGGCTCTGAACTTGTTTAGGCTACTAAAACTTCCAACGTACACAGCCTCTCCTGCTCAATCTGGCCAGAGCTCAACACCAAAATTGCGAACGTCCAGCGATTGCTCCTACACTAAAGGTGCCAGCCCTGAAAGCTGTTGCTGGACCTCATCTCCCACTGGTAACCTCGAAAACGAACCACAAACACTTGGGCTCTGAACTTGTTTAGGCTACTAAAACTTCCAACGTACACAGCCTCTCCTGCTCGAGCTGGCCAAAGTTCAACACCGAAATTGCGAACGTCCAGCGATTGCTCCTACACTAAAGGTGCCAGCCCTGAAAGCTCTTGCTGGTCCTCATCTCCCACTGGTAACCTCCAAAACGAACCACTAACACTTGGGCTCTGAACTTGTTTAGGCTACTAAAACTTCCAACGTACACAGCCTCTCCTGCTCGAGCTGCCCAATGTTCAACACCGAAATTGCGAACGTCCAGTGATTGCTCCTACAATAAAGGTGCCAGCCCTGAAAGCTCTTGCTGGTCCTCATCTCCCACTGGTAACCTCTAAACGAACCACAAACACTTGGGCTCTGAACTTGTTTAGGCTACTAAAACTTCCAACGTACACAGCCTCTCCTGCTCGAGCTGGCCAGAGCTCAACACCAAAATTGCGAACGTCCAGCGATTGCTCCTACACTAAAGGTGCCAGCCCTGAAAGCTGTTGCTGGTCCTCATCTCCCACTGGTAACCTCTAAAACGAACCACTAACACTTGGGCTCTGAACTTGTTTAGGCTACTAAAACTTCCAACGTACACAGCCTCTCCTGCTCAATCTGGCCAGAGCTCAACACCAAAATTGCGAACGTCCAGCGATTGCTCCTACACTAAAGGTGCCAGCCCTGAAAGCTCTTGCTGGTCCTCATCTCCCACTGGTAACCTCGAAAACGAACCACTAACACTTGGGCTCTGAACTTGTTTAGGCTACTAAAACTTCCAACGTACACAGCCTCTCCTGCTCAATCTGGCCAGAGCTCAACACCAAAATTGCGAACGTCCAGCGATTGCTCCTGCACTAAAGGTGCCAGCCCTGAAAGCTGTTGCTGGACCTCATCTCCCACTGGTAACCTCGAAAACGAACCACTAACACTTGGGCTCTGAACTTGTTTAGGCTACTAAAACTTCCAACGTACACAGCCTCTCCTGCTCGAGCTGCCCAAAGTTCAACACCGAAATTGCGAACGTCCAGCGATTGCTCCTACACTAAAGGTGCCAGCCCTGAAAGCTCTTGCTGGTCCTCATCTCCCACTGGTAACCTCTAAAACGAACCACAAACACTTGGGCTCTGAACTTGTTTAGGCTACTAAAACTTCCAACGTACACAGCCTCTCCTGCTCAATCTGGCCAGAGCTCAACACCGAAATTGCGAACGTCCAGCGATTGATCCTACACTAAAGGTGCCAGCCCTGAAAGCTCTTGCTGGTCCTCATCTCCCACTGGTAACCTCGAAAACGAACCACAAACACTTGGGCTCTGAACTTGTTTAGGCTACTAAAACTTCCAACGTACACAGCCTCTCCTGCTCGAGCTGGCCAAAGTTCAACACCGAAATTGCAAACGTCCAGCGATTGATCCTACACTAAATGTGCCAGCCCTGAATGCTGTTGCTGGTCCTCATCTCCCACTGGTAACCTCTAAAACGAACCACTAACACTTGGGCTCTGAACTTGTTTAGGCTACTAAAACTTCCAACGTACACAGCCTCTCCTGCTCGAGCTGGCCAGAGCTCAACACCGAAATTGCGAACGTCCAGCGATTGCTCCTACACTAAAGGTGCCAGCCCTGAAAGCTCTTGCTGGTCCTCATCTCCCACTGGTAACCTCGAAAACGAACCACAAACACTTGGGCTCTGAACTTGTTTAGGCTACTAAAACTTCCAACGTACACAGCCTCTCCTGCTCGAGCTGCCCAATGTTCAACACCGAAATTGCGAACGTCCAGCGATTGCTCCTACACTAAAGGTGCCAGCCCTGAAAGCTCTTGCTGGTCCTCATCTCCCACTGGTAACCTCTAAAACGAACCACAAACACTTGGGCTCTGAACTTGTTTAGGCTACTAAAACTTCCAACGTACACAGCCTCTCCTGCTCAATCTGGCCAGAGCTCAACACCGAAATTGCGAACGTCCAGCGATTGATCCTACACTAAAGGTGCCAGCCCTGAAAGCTCTTGCTGGTCCTCATCTCCCACTGGTAACCTCGAAAACGAACCACAAACACTTGGGCTCTGAACTTGTTTAGGCTACTAAAACTTCCAACGTACACAGCCTCTCCTGCTCGAGCTGCCCAAAGTTCAACACCGAAATTGCAAACGTCCAGCGATTGCTCCTACACTAAAGGTGCCAGCCCTGAATGCTGTTGCTGGTCCTCATCTCCCACTGGTAACCTCTAAAACGAACCACTAACACTTGGGCTCTGAACTTGTTTAGGCTACTAAAACTTCCAACGTACACAGCCTCTCCTGCTCGAGCTGGCCAGAGCTCAACACAGAAATTGCGAACGTCCAGCGATTGCTCCTACACTAAAGGTGCCGGCCCTGAAAGCTGTTGCTGGTCCTCATCTCCCACTGGTAACCTCGAAAACGAACCACAAACACTTGGGCTCTGAACTTGTTTAGGCTACTAAAACTTCCAACGTACACAGCCTCTCCTGCTCGAGCTGCCCAATGTTCAACACCGAAATTGCGAACGTCCAGCTATTGCTCCTACACTAAAGGTGCCAGCCCTGAAAGCTCTTGCTGGTCCTCATCTCCCACTGGTAACCTCTAAAACGAACCACAAACACTTGGGCTCTGAACTTGTTTAGGCTACTAAAACTTCCAACGTACACAGCCTCTCCTGCTCGAGCTGGCCAAAGTTCAACACCGAAATTGCAAACGTCCAGCGATTGCTCCTACACTAAAGGTGCCAGCCCTGAATGCTGTTGCTGGTCCTCATCTCCCACTGGTAACCTCTAAAACGAACCACTAACACTTGGGCTCTGAACTTGTTTAGGCTACTAAAACTTCCAACGTACACAGCCTCTCCTGCTCAATCTGGCCAGAGCTCAACACCGAAAATTGCGAACGTCCAGCGATTGCTCCTGCACTAAAGGTGCCAGCCCTGAAAGCTGTTGCTGGTCCTCATTCTCCCACTGGTAACCTCTAAAACGAACCACAAACACTTGGGCTCTGAACTTGTTTAGGCTACTAAAACTTCCAACGTACACAGCCTCTCCTGCTCGAGCTGGCCAAAGTTCAACACCGAAATTGCAAACGTCCAGCGATTGATCCTACACTAAATGTGCCAGCCCTGAATGCTGTTGCTGGTCCTCATCTCCCACTGGTAACCTCTAAAACGAACCACTAACACTTGGGCTCTGAACTTGTTTAGGCTACTAAAACTTCCAACGTACACAGCCTCTCCTGCTCAATCTGGCCAGAGCTCAACACCGAAATTGCGAACGTCCAGCGATTGCTCCTACACTAAAGGTGCCAGCCCTGAAAGCTCTTGCTGGTCCTCATCTCCCACTGGTAACCTCGAAAACGAACCACAAACACTTGGGCTCTGAACTTGTTTAGGCTACTAAAACTTCCAACGTACACAGCCTCTCCTGCTCAATCTGGCCAGAGCTCAACACCAAAATTGCGAACGTCCAGCGATTGCTCCTACACTAAAGGTGCCAGCCCTGAAAGCTGTTGCTGGACCTCATCTCCCACTGGTAACCTCGAAAACGAACCACAAACACTTGGGCTCTGAACTTGTTTAGGCTACTAAAACTTCCAACGTACACAGCCTCTCCTGCTCGAGCTGGCCAAAGTTCAACACCGAAATTGCGAACGTCCAGCGATTGCTCCTACACTAAAGGTGCCAGCCCTGAAAGCTCTTGCTGGTCCTCATCTCCCACTGGTAACCTCCAAAACGAACCACTAACACTTGGGCTCTGAACTTGTTTAGGCTACTAAAACTTCCAACGTACACAGCCTCTCCTGCTCGAGCTGCCCAATGTTCAACACCGAAATTGCGAACGTCCAGTGATTGCTCCTACAATAAAGGTGCCAGCCCTGAAAGCTCTTGCTGGTCCTCATCTCCCACTGGTAACCTCTAAAACGAACCACAAACACTTGGGCTCTGAACTTGTTTAGGCTACTAAAACTTCCAACGTACACAGCCTCTCCTGCTCGAGCTGGCCAGAGCTCAACACCAAAATTGCGAACGTCCAGCGATTGCTCCTACACTAAAGGTGCCAGCCCTGAAAGCTGTTGCTGGTCCTCATCTCCCACTGGTAACCTCTAAAACGAACCACTAACACTTGGGCTCTGAACTTGTTTAGGCTACTAAAACTTCCAACGTACACAGCCTCTCCTGCTCAATCTGGCCAGAGCTCAACACCAAAATTGCGAACGTCCAGCGATTGCTCCTACACTAAAGGTGCCAGCCCTGAAAGCTCTTGCTGGTCCTCATCTCCCACTGGTAACCTCGAAAACGAACCACTAACACTTGGGCTCTGAACTTGTTTAGGCTACTAAAACTTCCAACGTACACAGCCTCTCCTGCTCAATCTGGCCAGAGCTCAACACCAAAATTGCGAACGTCCAGCGATTGCTCCTGCACTAAAGGTGCCAGCCCTGAAAGCTGTTGCTGGACCTCATCTCCCACTGGTAACCTCGAAAACGAACCACTAACACTTGGGCTCTGAACTTGTTTAGGCTACTAAAACTTCCAACGTACACAGCCTCTCCTGCTCGAGCTGCCCAAAGTTCAACACCGAAATTGCGAACGTCCAGCGATTGCTCCTACACTAAAGGTGCCAGCCCTGAAAGCTCTTGCTGGTCCTCATCTCCCACTGGTAACCTCTAAAACGAACCACAAACACTTGGGCTCTGAACTTGTTTAGGCTACTAAAACTTCCAACGTACACAGCCTCTCCTGCTCAATCTGGCCAGAGCTCAACACCGAAATTGCGAACGTCCAGCGATTGATCCTACACTAAAGGTGCCAGCCCTGAAAGCTCTTGCTGGTCCTCATCTCCCACTGGTAACCTCGAAAACGAACCACAAACACTTGGGCTCTGAACTTGTTTAGGCTACTAAAACTTCCAACGTACACAGCCTCTCCTGCTCGAGCTGGCCAAAGTTCAACACCGAAATTGCAAACGTCCAGCGATTGATCCTACACTAAATGTGCCAGCCCTGAATGCTGTTGCTGGTCCTCATCTCCCACTGGTAACCTCTAAAACGAACCACTAACACTTGGGCTCTGAACTTGTTTAGGCTACTAAAACTTCCAACGTACACAGCCTCTCCTGCTCGAGCTGGCCAGAGCTCAACACCGAAATTGCGAACGTCCAGCGATTGCTCCTACACTAAAGGTGCCAGCCCTGAAAGCTCTTGCTGGTCCTCATCTCCCACTGGTAACCTCGAAAACGAACCACAAACACTTGGGCTCTGAACTTGTTTAGGCTACTAAAACTTCCAACGTACACAGCCTCTCCTGCTCGAGCTGCCCAATGTTCAACACCGAAATTGCGAACGTCCAGCGATTGCTCCTACACTAAAGGTGCCAGCCCTGAAAGCTCTTGCTGGTCCTCATCTCCCACTGGTAACCTCTAAAACGAACCACAAACACTTGGGCTCTGAACTTGTTTAGGCTACTAAAACTTCCAACGTACACAGCCTCTCCTGCTCAATCTGGCCAGAGCTCAACACCGAAATTGCGAACGTCCAGCGATTGATCCTACACTAAAGGTGCCAGCCCTGAAAGCTCTTGCTGGTCCTCATCTCCCACTGGTAACCTCGAAAACGAACCACAAACACTTGGGCTCTGAACTTGTTTAGGCTACTAAAACTTCCAACGTACACAGCCTCTCCTGCTCGAGCTGCCCAAAGTTCAACACCGAAATTGCAAACGTCCAGCGATTGCTCCTACACTAAAGGTGCCAGCCCTGAATGCTGTTGCTGGTCCTCATCTCCCACTGGTAACCTCTAAAACGAACCACTAACACTTGGGCTCTGAACTTGTTTAGGCTACTAAAACTTCCAACGTACACAGCCTCTCCTGCTCGAGCTGGCCAGAGCTCAACACAGAAATTGCGAACGTCCAGCGATTGCTCCTACACTAAAGGTGCCGGCCCTGAAAGCTGTTGCTGGTCCTCATCTCCCACTGGTAACCTCGAAAACGAACCACAAACACTTGGGCTCTGAACTTGTTTAGGCTACTAAAACTTCCAACGTACACAGCCTCTCCTGCTCGAGCTGCCCAATGTTCAACACCGAAATTGCGAACGTCCAGCTATTGCTCCTACACTAAAGGTGCCAGCCCTGAAAGCTCTTGCTGGTCCTCATCTCCCACTGGTAACCTCTAAAACGAACCACAAACACTTGGGCTCTGAACTTGTTTAGGCTACTAAAACTTCCAACGTACACAGCCTCTCCTGCTCGAGCTGGCCAAAGTTCAACACCGAAATTGCAAACGTCCAGCGATTGCTCCTACACTAAAGGTGCCAGCCCTGAATGCTGTTGCTGGTCCTCATCTCCCACTGGTAACCTCTAAAACGAACCACTAACACTTGGGCTCTGAACTTGTTTAGGCTACTAAAACTTCCAACGTACACAGCCTCTCCTGCTCAATCTGGCCAGAGCTCAACACCGAAAATTGCGAACGTCCAGCGATTGCTCCTGCACTAAAGGTGCCAGCCCTGAAAGCTGTTGCTGGACCTCATCTCCCACTGGTAACCTCTAAAACGAACCACAAACACTTGGGCTATGAACTTGTTTAGGCTACTAAAACTTCCAACGTACACAGCCTCTCCTGCTCGAGCTGCCCAAAGTTCAACACCGAAATTGCGAACGTCCAGCGATTGCTCCTACACTAAAGGTGCCAGCCCTGAAAGCTCTTGCTGGTCCTCATCTCCCACTGGTAACCTCTAAAACGAACCACTAACACTTGGGCTCTGAACTTGTTTAGGCTACTAAAACTTCCAACGTACACAGCCTCTCCTGCTCAATCTGGCCAGAGCTCAACACCAAAATTGCGAACGTCCAGCGATTGCTCCTACACTAAAGGTGCCAGCCCTGAAAGCTCTTGCTGGTCCTCATCTCCCACTGGTAACCTCCAAAACGAACCACTAACACTTGGGCTCTGAACTTGTTTAGGCTACTAAAACTTCCAACGTACACAGCCTCTCCTGCTCAATCTGGCCAGAGCTCAACACCAAAATTGCGAACGTCCAGCGATTGCTCCTGCACTAAAGGTGCCAGCCCTGAAAGCTCTTGCTGGACCTCATCTCCCACTGGTAACCTCTAAAACGAACCACAAACACTTGGGCTCTGAACTTGTTTAGGCTACTAAAACTTCCAACGTACACAGCCTCTCCTGCTCGAGCTGCCCAAAGTTCAACACCGAAATTGCGAACGTCCAGCGATTGCTCCTACACTAAAGGTGCCAGCCCTGAAAGCTCTTGCTGGTCCTCATCTCCCACTGGTAACCTCGAAAACGAACCACAAACACTTGGGCTCTGAACTTGTTTAGGCTACTAAAACTTCCAACGTACACAGCCTCTCCTGCTCAATCTGGCCAGAGCTCAACACCGAAATTGCGAACGTCCAGCGATTGATCCTGCACTAAAGGTGCCAGCCCTGAAAGCTCTTGCTGGTCCTCATCTCCCACTGGTAACCTCTAAAACGAACCACAAACACTTGGGCTCTGAACTTGTTTAGGCTACTAAAACTTCCAACGTACACAGCCTCTCCTGCTCAATCTGGCCAGAGCTCAACACCAAAATTGCGAACGTCCAGCGATTGCTCCTACACTAAAGGTGCCAGCCCTGAAAGCTCTTGCTGGTCCTCATCTCCCACTGGTAACCTCTAAAACGAACCACAAACACTTGGGCTCTGAACTTGTTTAGGCTACTAAAACTTCCAACGTACACAGCCTCTCCTGCTCGAGCTGCCCAAAGTTCAACGCCGAAATTGCGAACGTCCAGCGATTGCTCCTACACTAAAGGTGCCAGCCCTGAAAGCTCTTGCTCGTCCTCATCTCCCACTGGTAACCTCGAAAACGAACCACAAACACTTGGGCTCTGAACTTGTTTAGGCTACTAAAACTTCCAACGTACACAGCCTCTCCTGCTCAATCTGGCCAGAGCTCAACACCGAAATTGCGAACGTCCAGCGATTGCTCCTACACTAAAGGTGCCAGCCCTGAAAGCTCTTGCTGGTCCTCATCTCCCACTGGTAACCTCTAAAACGAACCACTAACACTTGGGCTCTGAACTTGTTTAGGCTACTAAAACTTCCAACGTACACAGCCTCTCCTGCTCGAGCTGCCCAATGTTCAACACCGAAATTGCGAACGTCCAGCTATTGCTCCTACACTAAAGGTGCCAGCCCTGAAAGCTCTTGCTGGTCCTCATCTCCCACTGGTAACCTCTAAAACGAACCACAAACACTTGGGCTCTGAACTTGTTTAGGCTACTAAAACTTCCAACGTACACAGCCTCTCCTGCTCGAGCTGCCCAAAGTTCAACACCGAAATTGCAAACGTCCAGCGATTGCTCCTACACTAAAGGTGCCAGCCCTGAATGCTGTTGCTGGTCCTCATCTCCCACTGGTAACCTCTAAAACGAACCACTAACACTTGGGCTCTGAACTTGTTTAGGCTACTAAAACTTCCAACGTACACAGCCTCTCCTGCTCGAGCTGGCCAGAGCTCAACACCGCAATTGCGAACGTCCAGCGATTGTTCCTACACTAAAGGTGCCAGCCCTGAAAGCTCTTGCTGGTCCTCATCTCCCACTGGTAACCTCGAAAACGAACCACTAACACTTGGGCTCTGAACTTGTTTAGGCTACTAAAACTTCCAACGTACACAGCCTCTCCTGCTCAATCTGGCCAGAGCTCAACACCAAAATTGCGAACGTCCAGCGATTGCTCCTGCACTAAAGGTGCCAGCCCTGAAAGCTGTTGCTGGACCTCATCTCCCACTGGTAACCTCGAAAACGAACCACAAACACTTGGGCTCTGAACTTGTTTAGGCTACTAAAACTTCCAACGTACACAGCCTCTCCTGCTCGAGCTGCCCAAAGTTCAACACCGAAATTGCAAACGTCCAGCGATTGCTCCTACACTAAAGGTGCCAGCCCTGAAAGCTCTTGCTGGTCCTCATCTCCCACTGGTAACCTCCAAAACGAACCACTAACACTTGGGCTCTGAACTTGTTTAGGCTACTAAAACTTCCAACGTACACAGCCTCTCCTG
Organism: Gavia stellata; assembly: GCF_030936135.1. Lineage (NCBI taxonomy): Eukaryota > Metazoa > Chordata > Aves > Gaviiformes > Gaviidae > Gavia > Gavia stellata. Next base: position 68,428 of record NW_026776489.1, read on the forward strand.
CTCGAGCTGCCCAATGTTCAACACCGAAATTGCGAACGTCCAGTGATTGCTCCTACACTAAAGGTGCCAGCCCTGAAAGCTCTTGCTGGTCCTCATCTCCCACTGGTAACCTCTAAAACGAACCACAAACACTTGGGCTCTGAACTTGTTTAGGCTACTAAAACTTCCAACGTACACAGCCTCTCCTGCTCGAGCTGGCCAAAGTTCAACACCGAAATTGCAAACGTCCAGCGATTGCTCCTACACTAAAGGTGCCAGCCCTGAATGCTGTTGCTGGTCCTCATCTCCCACTGGTAACCTCTAAAACGAACCACTAACACTTGGGCTCTGAACTTGTTTAGGCTACTAAAACTTCCAACGTACACAGCCTCTCCTGCTCGAGCTGGCCAGAGCTCAACACCGCAATTGCGAACGTCCAGCGATTGTTCCTACACTAAAGGTGCCAGCCCTGAAAGCTCTTGCTGGTCCTCATCTCCCACTGGTAACCTCGAAAACGAACCACTAACACTTGGGCTCTGAACTTGTTTAGGCTACTAAAACTTCCAACGTACACAGCCTCTCCTGCTCAATCTGGCCAGAGCTCAACACCAAAATTGCGAACGTCCAGCGATTGCTCCTGCACTAAAGGTGCCAGCCCTGAAAGCTGTTGCTGGACCTCATCTCCCACTGGTAACCTCGAAAACGAACCACAAACACTTGGGCTCTGAACTTGTTTAGGCTACTAAAACTTCCAACGTACACAGCCTCTCCTGCTCAATCTGGCCAGAGCTCAACACCAAAATTGCGAACGTCCAGCGATTGCTCCTACACTAAAGGTGCCAGCCCTGAAAGCTCTTGCTGGTCCTCATCTCCCACTGGTAACCTCGAAAACGAACCACTAACACTTGGGCTCTGAACTTGTTTAGGCTACTAAAACTTCCAACGTACACAGCCTCTCCTGCTCAATCTGGCCAGAGCTCAACACCAAAATTGCGAACGTCCAGCGATTGCTCCTGCACTAAAGGTGCCAGCCCTGAAAGCTGTTGCTGGACCTCATCTCCCACTGGTAACCTCGAAAACGAACCACAAACACTTGGGCTCTGAACTTGTTTAGGCTACTAAAACTTCCAACGTACACAGCCTCTCCTGCTCGAGCTGCCCAAAGTTCAACACCGAAATTGCGAACGTCCAGCGATTGCTCCTACACTAAAGGTGCCAGCCCTGAAAGCTCTTGCTGGTCCTCATCTCCCACTGGTAACCTCTAAAACGAACCACAAACACTTGGCTCTGAACTTGTTTAGGCTACTAAAACTTCCAACGTACACAGCCTCTCCTGCTCAATCTGGCCAGAGCTCAACACCGAAATTGCGAACGTCCAGCGATTGATCCTGCACTAAAGGTGCCAGCCCTGAAAGCTCTTGCTGGTCCTCATCTCCCACTGGTAACCTCTAAAACGAACCACTAACACTTGGGCTCTGAACTTGTTTAGGCTACTAAAACTTCCAACGTACACAGCCTCTCCTGCTCAATCTGGCCAGAGCTCAACACCAAAATTGCGAACGTCCAGCGATTGCTCCTGCACTAAAGGTGCCAGCCCTGAAAGCTGTTGCTGGACCTCATCTCCCACTGGTAACCTCTAAAACGAACCACAAACACTTGGGCTCTGAACTTGTTTAGGCTACTAAAACTTCCAACGTACACAGCCTCTCCTGCTCGAGCTGCCCAAAGTTCAACACCGAAATTGCGAACGTCCAGCGATTGCTCCTACACTAAAGGTGCCAGCCCTGAAAGCTCTTGCTGGTCCTCATCTCCCACTGGTAACCTCTAAAACGAACCACAAACACTTGGGCTCTGAACTTGTTTAGGCTACTAAAACTTCCAACGTACACAGCCTCTCCTGCTCAATCTGGCCAGAGCTCAACACCGAAATTGCGAACGTCCAGCGATTGATCCTGCACTAAAGGTGCCAGCCCTGAAAGCTCTTGCTGGTCCTCATCTCCCACTGGTAACCTCTAAAACGAACCACTAACACTTGGGCTCTGAACTTGTTTAGGCTACTAAAACTTCCAACGTACACAGCCTCTCCTGCTCGAGCTGGCCAAAGTTCAACACCGAAATTGCAAACGTCCAGCGATTGCTCCTACACTAAAGGTGCCAGCCCTGAATGCTGTTGCTGGTCCTCATCTCCCACTGGTAACCTCTAAAACGAACCACTAACACTTGGGCTCTGAACTTGTTTAGGCTACTAAAACTTCCAACGTACACAGCCTCTCCTGCTCGAGCTGGCCAGAGCTCAACACCAAAATTGCGAACGTCCAGCGATTGCTCCTACACTAAAGGTGCCAGCCCTGAAAGCTCTTGCTGGTCCTCATCTCCCACTGGTAACCTCGAAAACGAACCACTAACACTTGGGCTCTGAACTTGTTTAGGCTACTAAAACTTCCAACGTACACAGCCTCTCCTGCTCAATCTGGCCAGAGCTCAACACCAAAATTGCGAACGTCCAGCGATTGCTCCTGCACTAAAGGTGCCAGCCCTGAAAGCTGTTGCTGGACCTCATCTCCCACTGGTAACCTCTAAAACGAACCACAAACACTTGGGCTCTGAACTTGTTTAGGCTACTAAAACTTCCAACGTACACAGCCTCTCCTGCTCGAGCTGCCCAAAGTTCAACACCGAAATTGCGAACGTCCAGCGATTGCTCCTACACTAAAGGTGCCAGCCCTGAAAGCTGTTGCTGGTCCTCATCTCCCACTGGTAACCTCTAAAACGAACCACAAACACTTGGGCTCTGAACTTGTTTAGGCTACTAAAACTTCCAACGTACACAGCCTCTCCTGCTCGAGCTGGCCAGAGCTCAACACCGCAATTGCGAACGTCCAGCGATTGTTCCTACACTAAAGGTGCCAGCCCTGAAAGCTCTTGCTGGTCCTCATCTCCCACTGGTAACCTCGAAAACGAACCACTAACACTTGGGCTCTGAACTTGTTTAGGCTACTAAAACTTCCAACGTACACAGCCTCTCCTGCTCAATCTGGCCAGAGCTCAACACCAAAATTGCGAACGTCCAGCGATTGCTCCTGCACTAAAGGTGCCAGCCCTGAAAGCTGTTGCTGGACCTCATCTCCCACTGGTAACCTCGAAAACGAACCACAAACACTTGGGCTCTGAACTTGTTTAGGCTACTAAAACTTCCAACGTACACAGCCTCTCCTGCTCGAGCTGCCCAAAGTTCAACACCGAAATTGCGAACGTCCAGCGATTGCTCCTACACTAAAGGTGCCAGCCCTGAAAGCTCTTGCTGGTCCTCATCTCCCACTGGTAACCTCCAAAACGAACCACTAACACTTGGGCTCTGAACTTGTTTAGGCTACTAAAACTTCCAACGTACACAGCCTCTCCTGCTCGAGCTGCCCAATGTTCAACACCGAAATTGCGAACGTCCAGTGATTGCTCCTACACTAAAGGTGCCAGCCCTGAAAGCTCTTGCTGGTCCTCATCTCCCACTGGTAACCTCTAAAACGAACCACAAACACTTGGGCTCTGAACTTGTTTAGGCTACTAAAACTTCCAACGTACACAGCCTCTCCTGCTCGAGCTGGCCAAAGTTCAACACCGAAATTGCAAACGTCCAGCGATTGCTCCTACACTAAAGGTGCCAGCCCTGAAAGCTCTTGCTGGTCCTCATCTCCCACTGGTAACCTCCAAAACGAACCACTAACACTTGGGCTCTGAACTTGTTTAGGCTACTAAAACTTCCAACGTACACAGCCTCTCCTGCTCGAGCTGGCCAGAGCTCAACACCGCAATTGCGAACGTCCAGCGATTGTTCCTACGCTAAAGGTGCCAGCCCTGAAAGCTCTTGCTGGTCCTCATCTCCCACTGGTAACCTCGAAAACGAACCACTAACACTTGGGCTCTGAACTTGTTTAGGCTACTAAAACTTCCAACGTACACAGCCTCTCCTGCTCAATCTGGCCAGAGCTCAACACCAAAATTGCGAACGTCCAGCGATTGCTCCTGCACTAAAGGTGCCAGCCCTGAAAGCTGTTGCTGGACCTCATCTCCCACTGGTAACCTCGAAAACGATCCACAAACACTTGGGCTCTGAACTTGTTTAGGCTACTAAAACTTCCAACGTACACAGCCTCTCCTGCTCGAGCTGGCCAAAGTTCAACACCGAAATTGCGAACGTCCAGCGATTGCTCCTACACTAAAGGTGCCAGCCCTGAAAGCTCTTGCTGGTCCTCATCTCCCACTGGTAACCTCCAAAACGAACCACTAACACTTGGGCTCTGAACTTGTTTAGGCTACTAAAACTTCCAACGTACACAGCCTCTCCTGCTCGAGCTGCCCAATGTTCAACACCGAAATTGCGAACGTCCAGTGATTGCTCCTACACTAAAGGTGCCAGCCCTGAAAGCTCTTGCTGGTCCTCATCTCCCACTGGTAACCTCTAAAACGAACCACAAACACTTGGGCTCTGAACTTGTTTAGGCTACTAAAACTTCCAACGTACACAGCCTCTCCTGCTCGAGCTGGCCAAAGTTCAACACCGAAATTGCAAACGTCCAGCGATTGCTCCTACACTAAAGGTGCCAGCCCTGAATGCTGTTGCTGGTCCTCATCTCCCACTGGTAACCTCCAAAACGAACCACTAACACTTGGGCTCTGAACTTGTTTAGGCTACTAAAACTTCCAACGTACACAGCCTCTCCTGCTCAATCTGGCCAGAGCTCAACACCAAAATTGCGAACGTCCAGCGATTGCTCCTACACTAAAGGTGCCAGCCCTGAAAGCTGTTGCTGGTCCTCATCTCCCACTGGTAACCTCGAAAACGAACCACTAACACTTGGGCTCTGAACTTGTTTAGGCTACTAAAACTTCCAACGTACACAGCCTCTCCTGCTCGAGCTGCCCAAAGTTCAACACCGAAATTGCGAACGTCCAGCGATTGCTCCTACACTAAAGGTGCCAGCCCTGAAAGCTCTTGCTGGTCCTCATCTCCCACTGGTAACCTCTAAAACGAACCACAAACACTTGGGCTCTGAACTTGTTTAGGCTACTAAAACTTCCAACGTACACAGCCTCTCCTGCTCAATCTGGCCAGAGCTCAACACCGAAATTGCGAACGTCCAGCGATTGATCCTGCACTAAAGGTGCCAGCCCTGAAAGCTCTTGCTGGTCCTCATCTCCCACTGGTAACCTCTAAAACGAACCACAAACACTTGGGCTCTGAACTTGTTTAGGCTACTAAAACTTCCAACGTACACAGCCTCTCCTGCTCGAGCTGGCCAAAGTTCAACACCGAAATTGCAAACGTCCAGCGATTGATACTACACTAAATGTGCCAGCCCTGAATGCTGTTGCTGGTCCTCATCTCCCACTGGTAACCTCTAAAACGAACCACTAACACTTGGGCTCTGAACTTGTTTAGGCTACTAAAACTTCCAACGTACACAGCCTCTCCTGCTCGAGCTGGCCAGAGCTCAACACCAAAATTGCGAACGTCCAGCGATTGCTCCTACACTAAAGGTGCCAGCCCTGAAAGCTCTTGCTGGTCCTCATCTCCCACTGGTAACCTCGAAAACGAACCACTAACACTTGGGCTCTGAACTTGTTTAGGCTACTAAAACTTCCAACGTACACAGCCTCTCCTGCTCAATCTGGCCAGAGCTCAACACCAAAATTGCGAACGTCCAGCGATTGCTCCTGCACTAAAGGTGCCAGCCCTGAAAGCTGTTGCTGGACCTCATCTCCCACTGGTAACCTCTAAAACGAACCACAAACACTTGGGCTCTGAACTTGTTTAGGCTACTAAAACTTCCAACGTACACAGCCTCTCCTGCTCGAGCTGCCCAAAGTTCAACACCGAAATTGCGAACGTCCAGCGATTGCTCCTACACTAAAGGTGCCAGCCCTGAAAGCTGTTGCTCGTCCTCATCTCCCACTGGTAACTTCTAAAACGAACCACAAACACTTGGGCTCTGAACTTGTTTAGGCTACTAAAACTTCCAACGTACACAGCCTCTCCTGCTCGAGCTGCCCAAAGTTCAACACCGAAATTGCGAACGTCCAGCGATTGCTCCTACACTAAAGGTGCCAGCCCTGAAAGCTCTTGCTGGTCCTCATCTCCACTGGTAACCTCCAAAACGAACCACTAACACTTGGGCTCTGAACTTGTTTAGGCTACTAAAACTTCCAACGTACACAGCCTCTCCTGCTCGAGCTGCCCAATGTTCAACACCGAAATTGCGAACGTCCAGCTATTGCTCCTACACTAAAGGTGCCAGCCCTGAAAGCTCTTGCTGGTCCTCATCTCCCACTGGTAACCTCTAAAACGAACCACAAACACTTGGGCTCTGAACTTGTTTAGGCTACTAAAACTTCCAACGTACACAGCCTCTCCTGCTCGAGCTGGCCAAAGTTCAACACCGAAATTGCAAACGTCCAGCGATTGCTCCTACACTAAAGGTGCCAGCCCTGAATGCTGTTGCTGGTCCTCATCTCCCACTGGTAACCTCGAAAACGAACCACTAACACTTGGGCTCTGAACTTGTTTAGGCTACTAAAACTTCCAACGTACACAGCCTCTCCTGCTCGAGCTGGCCAGAGCTCAACACCGCAATTGCGAACGTCCAGCGATTGTTCCTACGCTAAAGGTGCCAGCCCTGAAAGCTCTTGCTGGTCCTCATCTCCCACTGGTAACCTCGAAAACGAACCACTAACACTTGGGCTCTGAACTTGTTTAGGCTACTAAAACTTCCAACGTACACAGCCTCTCCTGCTCAATCTGGCCAGAGCTCAACACCAAAATTGCGAACGTCCAGCGATTGCTCCTGCACTAAAGGTGCCAGCCCTGAAAGCTGTTGCTGGTCCTCATCTCCCACTGGTAACCTCGAAAACGAACCACAAACACTTGGGCTCTGAACTTGTTTAGGCTACTAAAACTTCCAACGTACACAGCCTCTCCTGCTCGAGCTGGCCAAAGTTCAACACCGAAATTGCGAACGTCCAGCGATTGCTCCTACACTAAAGGTGCCAGCCCTGAAGCTCTTGCTGGTCCTCATCTCCCACTGGTAACCTCCAAAACGAACCACTAACACTTGGGCTCTGAACTTGTTTAGGCTACTAAAACTTCCAACGTACACAGCCTCTCCTGCTCGAGCTGCCCAATGTTCAACACCGAAATTGCGAACGTCCAGTGATTGCTCCTACACTAAAGGTGCCAGCCCTGAAAGCTCTTGCTGGTCCTCATCTCCCACTGGTAACCTCGAAAACGAACCACAAACACTTGGGCTCTGAACTTGTTTAGGCTACTAAAACTTCCAACGA